>NW_019173862.1:0-15207 GCF_001646965.1 Fonsecaea nubica | reverse complement strand
CCGCAGGGGGGGGGGGGGGGGGGGGGAGAGACGTGCTTGAGAGATGGTGTCAACTTTGAAGGGATGGATTGACACGGCTCAAGAATAGTTTGATCTCGTCGAGAGCCCTAATGAAGACCTTCGATCCCGGTAGGTTAGGACGGTTCAAGCGTGGATTATGTCTCAATGCTTTCTCGTAAATTCGGCGATAGTATTCGAGCCGTTTGTTATTACCAACTCTTACAATTCGTAGCTTCGGACTTTCAGAGACGCGTGAGACGAAGATATGTCAAGCAAGAAAGGTAGGGAGGACGGGTATTTGCGACTCCGATTCAACTTCTGACCAAATTGGACGGCTGACTTGGTTGCTGTGCTTCCGCTCCTACCTGGCGCTTGTGTCCTACAACGTACAATACAGAGTACTTGTGGTATGTGGTCGGATTCTAGAACAGACCGTTGGAACGCTGATCTCTCACTCTCTGAGTGAAATCGATATTAATAGAACAAATCGTCTTCTGATCAGCAATGAGGCAGAGTGATGAGAGTGAAGAGAGGTTGGTTGTACAGAAAGGCTCGGCCGTTCGGTCTGGGATGCGTCATTTGTTCTTGGTTGCCTTGAGAAGACTTGTAGGGGCTACAGACCTATTTAGAGGCAAGTAGTTGGTTATTCGTGGGGTAAACTTAACGCTGGTGACAGTATATACTTTCAAGGTCAGGTGGCAGTGGTGGTGGTTCTCGTATTTGGAGCGACGTATTCGGCGTGCCGACTTTCCCGTTAGAGGATGCACGGATCGGCGAGTCGGTTGTTCTGCTGTAGCCACCACCAGAGGCCATGAACAAACAGTTGAACGGGTTCAAGACCTAGGTACGGGCACGGGTAAAGCACCTTTGTTCGTTGGCTTCTCTACCACAATAACACTGTGTAGTTAATGTCGAGTCCAAATTCGTAGATGCTCTTAGACGCCCTCTTTGGGTCGGTAAGGGCGAGGTCAACCTACGGGTGATGCGAACTTGAAACAGATTGGGCAACTGGACTCAATATGCACGGAACAGGCGGACATAACATTCAATTGCGGGCGTTGGTCATCAGAATGTTGCCGGCCCATACAGAGCGTCAGTCTAGATGACACCCAAGCAGAATATTGGAACCCGTGTGCGCATCACGCATATGACCGTGCAGGATTGTATCTCCATCTCATCTCCATCTGCCGGATTTATCACGACCTGTTGATTCTCTGAGATGAATCTTGACCACCTGATCACACTCGTGCCATGTATCTCGCCAGCCCAAAGGACCATCGCAAAACCACCACGTTTAGAACACAAGAGCCGCACCCTTCGTCTTCTTGTCACCACTGTAAAATTCATGTCAGCATGGCATTCTCACTTGGCAGGTCGATGACATACCCCAGCTCGAAATGCTTGCATCGTTTGAGCGATAATTGTGCCTTGGTCTTGCATACTGTGCACTCCAATCTCAGCACCACCTTCTTGGTTGTCTTGGCCTTCTTGTGGAACACGGGCTTCGTTTGACCACCGTAACCGGACTGCTTGCGGTCATATCGACGTTTTCCTTGCGCGAACAGCGAGGCCTATCCAATATTTGTCAGCGTCCTCTCATCCCCATGTCTTATGCCCCGGCGGGCGAAGGGAATATCGTACTTTGCCGGCCTTGTACTGTGTGACTTTATGTTGGGTGTGCTTCTTGCAGGTCTTGCCCTTGCAGTAGGTGCGGCGAGTCTTGGGAACGTTGACCTGATGAAACGAGACATTGGTTAGCATTGTCAAATACTTTGCGGACTCGCAGTTTGATCAAATTGATGTGTTCAAAGAGCCGCCAATTGCACCGCTCAAAGGATCTTGTCGAGTTCTGGACGAGACACTCGTTTCGATTTCTCGGTCCGAATCTATGCAGGTGTTGACCTCGTTGTTCCCGTCTCTTTTCGCAATGTACTCCATCTCTTCATCGTTCGTCTCGCCGATCCACTACCCCAGCGTGTATATCACGGGGGTATAACGCAAGGCATCGCAAATTCGTGACAGAAGGTACTCACCATCTTGACTAAGTGACTGGCCGCAAAGGTTTGAGCAAGGTTTGGTTATTGCAAATGAAGGTGTCGACTGGCAGTTTGAGGATTGAGCGCAAACCGCAGCCATATGCCAAGACGCACAGTGCGAAAATGTGCGGACAGTGGGTATTAGGGCAGGTTTTCCGATACGTTCTGGCTTAGTAATGAAATCATGGAACATCTTTCTTCCGAAAAGAACCTACACTATCATCTCCCCACTACGCGTCACTGCTTGCAACTCTTCAACCTCGTCTTCGACCCCTCCATCTTGGTCAGGCCGACCAGAGAAGCAGGTGGCAGGAGAAGCCATGGCCAAAGTCAACTTTGAAGATCTGTCCGGTAGCTCCACTCCTGTCACTGCAAACCCTTTCGACGGCCTGATCAATGCTTGCCATGGTGACCCTGTCAGTCTTGGTCGTCTGTATGGTGTGATTCTATCTAATGTATGGTCCCAGAAACTGATCCAAGAGCGGTATGCTACACATCGGACAACGCGGAATGCGCAGCAACGAGAGAAAATCCTCAGCGACGACTTCAAAGGCTGGATCCTCGACGAGCATCTTGTCAAGCTCGATGGACCCAGGAAGGATCTATCGTACATAGACCCACGTCACTGTCTCGTCTTCTGGGGGAGACCACCTCAGAGAGTCAAGACACTGGTAGATGTCATACAGTCCAAGCTGAAGGATGCCGCTCCAGGTATGCTCCCAGAATCCTAGAGGGTTCGCACAACTCACCATACAGATCTCTGGCTCATGCCTCTTGACAATCTACATATGACGGTGATGGAAGTCGCCCACTCCAAGACCGAAGCTGAGATTACTGGCCTGATGAATACACTCAAAGACCACTGCAAGTCGATCGCAGATCATACCTCCTCGCATAGAGCTAGGCTTGTCAAACCTCTTCTGAGCTACGACTCGGCGGCTCTTGCTTTGAGCTTTGTGCCGGCTGCAGGAGAGTCACCGTCGAATGGTCGGACAGCCGATGATGATCGATACACATATCACCATTTGCGCCGCGATACTTACGCTACTATAACAGATTCGGGGATCCAGGTTGGCTCCAGATACGTTGTGCCTTCGGCTCATCTCACAATTGCGAGGTTCAACTCCCCCAACGTGTTCGGAGGAGATCCGTTGGACGAGAGCGTGACTCTTGACATCAAGAAGCGAAAACGATGGATCGGTGAGCTTGAAATGATCAACAAGTGGCTTGAAGCGGAATACTGGCCTCAAGAAGGACACTTGATCATGCCAGGGGGTGAGTGGGTTGTGGGCGAGGAAAAGGGTCTCGATTTCCGAAACGGCACTCTATGGTACGGCGGAGGCGCAACCATATACCTTGGGGAGGGATTTGTCTATGGCGATACACCAGCGGCAAAGATCTCGTGACTTTATGCCCTGGAGGCTGGGGGGTACCTGTTTTCGATTTGTTTGCTCTTGTCAAGAGGTAACGTGGATTTTGTTGCAATATACCCTGTTTCAATACGGACCTCCCTCTTGATCTTTGGTCTCTATTGGCCATGGTTCATTTCAGGGGACCATACTCCGGATATACATTTCCGCAGGCCTATCCCTCAGCTTTCTCTCGAGCCATCTCTCATGACGCTGGACATGACGCTGAAACAGCTGGGAGAGCTTTGCATCCCCTCACCACTGGTTTGGGATCGACAGGTAATCAATGACGGGGCGATGCCCAGAGGAGCATGCCATGGAACGTTTTCCCTTCGTGTATGTATATCCTGAGCACCTTACCTTCTTAACTATCAGCTCTTCTCTCGCTGATCAGGCTCGAAATTACCGAGACGTCTACTCCAACATGCTCTTGGTCGAGGACACGAGTATCATGACCGCGGACGAGGCGTGTGCCATGGCCAAGGAGTTCTACGAAGACGTCACGCTGGATGTGGTCCCCGGATTCTGGACATTTTCTTCGCCGAGGAGAATCCTGGGGGGTTTGTGGATGAATTGTTGTGGTTCATCGAGTCTTGAAAGGAATGGCATGGTGGCATGACATGGTGGCATGCTATCGAATTATGGGTTCCCCTCCTTGACTTAAAGCTCGAGCATGCTCTGCGCCACACGTTGTCATACATATTTCGTCCGATAACTCATTACTGCCCCCCCAGGAGCATGGACCCAACTGGCTCAACACGGGATTACAGCCGCTTTCCTGCCACCTTGTGCGACTTCCTTTCCTTCTCTCCCCGCGCCCGTCGTACTTTCTCAAAAACCGGAAATTGTTTTCTATCACGCCAGGTCTATGTACTCGGAACTACCACTGGGCGGATACGTGCCTGTTGTTCCGGAAAGCCAATTTTGCAGGTTCTGATTCTGACCCTCCGTTTGGTTCTGGCTCTGGCTCTGGCTCTGTGCTGGGAAGTCCATGCCGTCACCTTGGATATAGTGTGATGGACTCACGGTGTACTCGTAGATTGAATCGTTTACGCGTAGGCTGGTGATCCCGTCGCCCTCGTCGCCGAGGCAGACCGAGTGGTCAGGCGTTAGTAGGAGGTGGTTTTGCTGTTGTCGCTGATGCTGATGCTGATGCTGCTGACTCTCCGACTGCCGCCTCCGCAGCACATTGACCTCCATGCTGAGATCGGCAGCCACTTCTCTCAACAGGCTCAACCTCCTGTCCTGCGAGTAATAAGACTGCCACAGGTCGCGGTGCCGCAGGTGCAGATCGACAATCCGGCTCTGCAGGTTGTGGATGTAGTCCTCTCGGCGGTGGCGGTAGGCTTGTTGGGACTCTCTGTTCTGGGCTCGACGACGCTGTGGATTTTTCGCATTAGATTTCGTTTTTTTTGAGCCCCCTGTACATGGGTTGTGTAGTTTGGGAGAGTGAAATATGGGGGATTCCTTACTGATTGGGTTTCTTCATCGACCTCGTTCATGCGCGCTTTTCGTCTCCGTGGCTTCGACGATCTGACATTGGTCGTCGTCGCCGGACTGGTCACGTAGGATCCACTGCTCTCCGTCTCATATGGCGTTGTGCGGGCTGTGGTCCCTACTCCAGGGACATATGGCGTCGACGTCGCTGCTGCGAGGTCATAGATGCCGAAGTCCATATGGCCGTCTCCAAGATCCAGCTCGGCCTCCTCGTCCACAATCTGTTGTTAGCGAGGTCAGCGTCGCAGAGAGAGTTTGTCGGAGGTGAAACGTACTAGTGACGATGAGCATGGTGCTGTTTCTGCGGGCGATTCACCATCAAAAAGCATTGCCCTGTATATATTATCTTGTCCTTTTCGTTTGGTTCTTTCGAAGTGAAATCGCGTCAATATGGGAGACCAAGCTTTTTCTCTTCTCTTGGGAGAGGAAGGAAAGGGAGAAAATGTTTCCCAGCGGAGAAGAGACGAAGAAAATGCGGCGCCTCGATCGCTGTATATACCACCTGCTCATCGAAGACCGCCGTATGCGCCACTAGGGAAACCTCCATCTCCCGCCCCAGTCCCGATAGGGATGGTGCGAATGCCTAAATGAGCCTAGGTCAAAGCCCCCAGCTGCAAGGCTGCGGCATACGCCATACGATTGGTTCCTGTGGTATCGTCTAGCCCCGGTCCAATAAGCAAGGCTGTGGTTGTTGGGAGGGGGCGAATTTTTGACACGAGAAAAGAAGACTGATGATGCGGGACGGCGACGCTACTTACTTACTACATTGCTTCCGTCACCGGTAGTTATTACCATGGGGCCGTGTGTCTGTCTCTTTGTGAGATGAGGAAATCATTTGGGCGGCGTCGGATGTGTTACAAAGCAGACGGGGTTGTTGCTCCCGTGTCACCTGTTATCCAATAGCCTGCTCAGCTAGACATGGCTTTCTCATCTTCTGCTGATCGCAAGTCCATGTCCTTGACTACCGGTGAGTCAGGCCTGGTTTTGAAAAGGCTGGCGGTTTACCCGGGGACACGGTACTGCACTTATCTCGTCGAGATTCGGACAAAGAGTCGAAATACCACGAACGAGGTCGTGCAAGGCTTCCGCGAACAACGCACAATGACGGTGTAAAGTCCACAACGCTTGGAGTGGGATATTACGTAAAGAGCAGAGGAAGTCTGTACCACTCTCACGGAACAAGCAGAGTAAGCGAACATGAACCAGAGGAATGTGTGGGAGTCATATAGTTTGGACACGAGGAACAGAGCCGTATGGAAGGCTGTCGGTACCAGAGCCGTATGGAAGGCTGTCGGTACCAGAGCCTTAGGCCATACCAGGGTAAGGATATCCCTGTATCGTGTTCGATCTACCAAGGGCGCTGCGATGAGTCGACGACAATCCATGATCCTATGAGGTATGTACCTATAGATCCCCTCTCCCACAGATATGGTCTTCCAAGCCAATCGGTGTCCAAAGCTGCCCACTGGGCAAATTCCCCGCGTATCAGATGTCAGCGATTCGAATTATTTCGGTTACTCTGGAGGAATGTGCTCTGGGTAGAATAAAACCGAGTACATTAACGGTGAATATGGTATGGCGCAGTGTGCGGGCGCAGGCTGGGATCCAATGGCGTCGCTCTGAACTTGGCTGACCGGGCCGCGGATTCGGCGTGGACCCCCCTGCGAAGCCCTGGACCTCGGTAACTTTCCCGCCGCTGTTCATCGCTCGCTTCTACGGTCGACGATTAATATTCCCGCCTGCGGTCATCTCAGATGATTGTTTTTCTCATTTCCTCTGTTATAGAGTACTCTACGACGCTGTCACCACCTCCTGCGCGATTGTATATACCATTGTTCTAGTCGCGGACTCTCTTGTCGCTGAACAAACCCATCCCGCAGTCCTTCCGCCTTCCCGCATAGCGACAGCCCTCGGCACACGACTGGTGCCTTTTGTCCTTTGAACGGCTATTCTCACACCTCCATCTCGACCAAAAGAGCCAAGCGAAAGAAGTTCCTCCTAAAACATCGGTCGCCAGCAGCCCCGTGCACAACGCCACCTCACACAATATTTTCGACATGTCCAAAACATTCACCGCCGCCGATGTGGCCAAGCACACGGCCACGGCCAAAGACGGCATGTACGTCATCATCGACGGGGCAGTGTATGATGTGACAAACTTTGTGGACGAGCACCCCGGCGGAGCAAAGATCTTGAAACGAGTGTGCGGGAAGGACGCTTCAAAACAATTCTGGAAGGTGAGCGGACGCGCTTCCCGTGAGACAATTGATGAGCAGTCGAAGCTGACGCAGGACATAGTACCACAACGAGTCGGTCCTCAAGAAGTATGGCCCCAAGTTGAAGATCGGTGCGGTCGGCGACAAGGCGAAGCTGTGATGGAGGGAGCGCTGGTGGCTTTAATAATTGATGTCAAAAGATCAAGATCTTCGTGGAGGGCTGCAAGTCGTCGAGATTAGGAGCGACTGCTTTATCCGGACATTTGCACGTCTGTTCCTCCATGGGCTGTACAGGGTGACACGAGCAAACGGCTTCTGTGGTTTTGAGGAGTGACAGGATCAGAATGGTCCTCGAGGGCTCGCTCGGCGAGTTCGAACCTTTGGGTTTCGAGGTGCGCATGTTCGTCTTTATAGATGGTTCATCTTGCATCTAGGTAGAAAATCGCATAGAAATCGCGCTGCACCTGGATCCAGTGCTTCGAGGAATACTGAGGTTGCCGGATGAAAAATGCTGTTTGTGACTGATGACTCGGTATCACCCAGCCACCGCTCTGTGATCTCTCATTCCGAGGTGTCTTGTGCACGGATTTCGACTTGTTGTGCAGTTGCCCACCAGCCAACTTTGGGGACGAAAGTCTTGTATCGTGTTTGCTCGGCTCGTCGACCTGCCCGAGCACCACCCCTTGGACAGAAACGGTAGTAGTTGCCGCTTATTACTACGAGACATGAAGCACGAGGCTGCCCAATCGCGGCGGGAATGCGGGTAAAGCGAACGAGCAAGGATGGCAATGCCCTGCCAGTACTGCCTACTGGGGTAGAAGTACCTCGTACGATAAGAGAAGGGCCAGGCGACACACATATTTATTTCCCAGAAGAGAATACGGTGCCATCCAACCATCGACCACGAGGCGCTCTGGAGGAGAGTATTTTCGAACCTATTCTTTGCATTTCGCCCCCGTCGCATTGCATTGCATTGCAGTGTCGTTTTCCCTCGTTTCCTGGCTTTTCCAATGGGCGTTGACGACTTCACTTCCTCTCTGGGGGGATGTGGCTGCAAGCCATCGTCTGTCCAATTTTCGATAAACGAACGTGCATACGGGGGTACCTCGAGGAATGTCGCTGCCCTGGCTCCGTCCAATTGAGGAGATGTTGTTGTGGTGGTGGTGGTGGTGGTGGTGGTGGTGACGGTGACGGTGGTGGCGGGCAGCGCGCACTTTGCTTCCCATTTGAATGGATGCACATGTTGAAACTATTACATGTGCTGGCCAAGCCCTAGTCTGGGACCATTTTCCAAAGGCGGAAACACATGGTTTCCAGTTATGGGCTCGAGGCCTGGGCGGCACGGCGGGCTGTGTTGCTTCTACGAGGTCTACGAGTCTGCATTCGGGTTTGCCCAGAGCCCAGAACCCAGAGCTTAGAGCCTAGAACCCGGTGCTGCCCTACCACCAAAAACGCTGCTAGCATCTGCTGCCACATCACACGTCCGTTGGTCCAGTTTCACCATTGTTGCTCGCCGAAGCGGGCCAGTGCTACTCGCCCGTGCATCTTGGGAGGGGGTGGCCTTAAGAAATACTCCCAAGGGAAGATGGGGCTGCTGACTGCAGCGACATCTGTGCGGAATACGAGCACAAGCACAAATATTTTGCGGGGAGAGCATTTGTGCTGACTGCCAATATCTCCTGCGAGGCTGAATTTTCTGTCTCTCCCTCATGTTGAATCCCGGATATCGATGTTTCACGTGAAGCTTACGAGGTGTGGGAGATGGTCTATCAAGAAGGGCCTGGGGCAATGAGTGCACAGTAGCGTTCCCGACGGCATGCGATGCTGTCATGAGGTAATAGCGTCGTTATGGTCCCCTATTCCTCGTCCCGTACACTTTAGTCGCCGTTCACATTGGGGGGCTGAACATGAAATCTAGCGGGCAAGACATCCTGGGTCGTGGGTATGGGTCCTGGCAGCCTGGGTAACTGGGTAACTGGGATAATTATGCGGCTTAATTCAAATTCCAGAAGATAGCTCTTTGGACATCGGCTGCAGCCCCTAAGCATGCATGTTCGTGCGGGTCCGTAGTGCGTGCGTGCGTGCGTGCGTGTGTGGTTTATGTCTACTTTAGCCATTCATTCATCGGGTGCGGAAGACAACGACGAACCTTGATATACCTTACCTCGCTACATACCTTGCGTAAAAAGTTGTGTCTCGTACTCTTTTTGTGTCCCGCACTAATAAATCCCGGGAACCATTTCCCTTGCCCCGAAAGCCTCGTCAAAATACGAGGTAGGGTGGTGGATGCCACCTGTTGAGATCTCGTTTGTCGGTTGCTGCACACCCCCCTCCCTCCCAAGTCTCCGTCTCCATCCATGCATGCATGGGTGTATGTGTGTGTAGCCAGGCGGGTATCAGGTCCACGGCGATTTCCAGCGTCGCAGAGCCAACCCATCTCGATGCGTCCAAAACAGACACTGTCGCCCATTGAACGATGATGCCCAGAGAATGATTCAGCAATATTTCTCGCACTGCCTGACTGCGCGGACGGTTAGGGAAGGAGGGGGGAGGGGGTGGCACTTTCCCCCTTTGGATCATAGGGCACCCACCCTGCCTGCCACCTTATTACGAGTGACGAGAAAAGGTATTTCATTTTTCAATGACGTCGTGGCTTTCCTATCGCGGATAATCTGCTATGGAACTTTACTGGAAGTGGTGATCAGTCAGCCTCTGGGCCATCCCAATACGCCCGCCCCTTCTGCATACCAGGTAGGTAGGTGGTAGGCCAAGTCGAACTTGAAACTTGGCATCTCCGGATGTGTTTGGATGTGAGGCGTGAAGCTACTAGAGGTCATGTCGATGGGGTTTGGATGACACTCTAGCACGCCCTAGGTACCTTCACCCGGGAGACCAACTGCCTATTGTACATAGTACGATACTTACCTAAGCCGCCTCGCGCACGAAGTTTGCGTCTTTTTCTGGTAATTGCCTCGAGGAAGCCGAAATTCAACCACGAGCCAGGGCTAGCCAGGGACTACTATCGGGGACTTTGAGCTGGTGCCAGTCGCCGGGGTTGGTAGGGGAAGTTCTGGAAAAGCTGATTGATTACCTACTTCCTTACACGAGCGGGTCACCAAGGCTCAAGGGGTCCGCACAGGTTTACGAGGGTCATCAATAATGCAGAAGAACCCACTGCGAGCGAGGGGGGGTTTTTTTTTGGTCTTCTCGTCCCGCGTATTGTCGTGCGTGCCTTTTTCTACCTACTTGTACTAAACTACGAGTAAAGTACCAACATGCCGCTATAACCTGCAATGTAATACCACCATGCCGCATGCGGAAGAGCAAAGCTCATTTGTCATTGGTCACTCGCTAGTGCAGACGGGGCCAAGCCTCCACTAGGACTTTCCTAAAAGGGAATCCCTCGACAGCAAGGCCCCCCCTCTCCTCCCCTTGGCACCCCTCCCCTCCATGGCCCTTGTTCAGCGCCTCGACTGCTATGCTTGTGCCCTCCCTTGCAGGCTGCAGGGATACATGGTACAATAAGAGGCTTGTCGGGCAAGGTTTGCGAGGTTTGTGATGGCATTATCGAACGAAGAAAAGACCCTCTCGAGATCCGCAATCGCAAAATCTTATGTAAAGCCAGGTCTGTTCTCGACTGGGGACTGGGGACTTGATATCAAGCTTGTGTTTTTTTCGATTCTCAATAAGTTTTTTTCAGTTTTTCAAACATCTTCACTTGCTTGGGTCAAGGTCATCAATCCCAGATCCAGTCTCACTCCACAGACAAGCTTCTTACAACTATACCCGGGACAGTCATGGACACCTCACACATTGACAGCCTCCCCGACATCTCGAAACTCACTCCCTCGGAACTGTTCCTCGTAGACCCCAGCGAGTTTGGCGATCTCGACGTAAGTCTGGGACAGTCTCAGAGGGCAAGATACCAGTATTGACAGCCAGTGTCAGCTCCTGGACGAGATCCACCAGTTCGGCAGTCTGGACGTCCCGGACATCTTCTCCAGCGACGCCGATGGCTCTGTCGCCTTGAATGGATTGACTATGATTGGTGATGTCGACGCCTCAGCTATGGAGCAATCCAACACGTCTACATCCACGGATTCGGAACCACCAGCAGAATCCAGGACGAAGATGGTAAGTCAAGTGGTGTTGCCGAATTGCCTCCCAAATAGACCAGCCTTGGTATCTTTGACGAGGTCTGTCAGAAGATTGCACGATGTTTGGAATAGTTGAAGCACAATTCTAACAGAAGACGGCATGCAGAGGCGTCGAGCTCAGAACCGAGCGTCTCAACGTGCTTTCCGCGAACGCAAAGAGAAGCACCTCCGGAATCTCAAGGCGACTTTGGAGCAGCTCGGCCAGAAGCATCGACGGCTGCTGGATTCGTACTCTCAGCAAGCTGAAACCGTGACGAAGTTGAAGAGCCAGATCGCACACCTCCGCACTCAGATCGCAGCCTTTTCGATGTTCTCGGAACAGGACATGATGGCATCGATTTCCCGAGTCCCGAGGACCCCGTCGACCGAGTTTCAGCAATTCGACGCTTTTCCCTTGTCGCCACCACTGTCTGTCTCTGCCGAGCACCAGAGCCTCTTCTGTCAGAGTCGAACCATGAACGGCAGCGGAGCCGAGTCGTTGCCGACCCCGGACTCGCTTGAGCTCCCCGAGTTTGAAGACCTGCTGCATCTCCCCTGAGATTGACATCTGAGTTTCCTGTTTCGCTGTCCTTGCACACTAGGCGTTAGTTGTCCCGGTCCTAGCATCAAATTCTTTCGATGTCGGTTTCTGGCGTCACGATGGTCAATGGGTGGCAGTAGTTGACATTTGTGAATGGTCTGCTTGGGACCTCGTCCTTCGCAGTGATGAACGTCCACTTTGTATAGTCTAGTCTTCTGATGGTGCGTCGTCAAATATATTTCCATCACAACCATCCAACCTCTCTCAATGCCTTTTCCTTTGAGAAACCTGTCCTCCGCCCCTCAGAAGACGAGGCCAAGATGTTCCCCCACGCTTCTCGAGGAGAAATGAATCCTAAATACAAGTTACTCGTAGTCGCCAGGTGACTAAGCCCGGTCGCCGTGCTCTCGAGGTCTCCACAAAATATGCATATCAGCCTGGTGGCTTTTCGTTTTCGCAAACGCATATTCGTGATTGGACCGACACCACCGCTGTCCCCTTTCCCCTTGAGGCTGCGGTGAGAGATTACAAGGGCCATGGCAAGCAATCCAGGGCAAGCAATGCAATGCAATGCCCAGCCACAGCCCCAACCCAAGGAAGACGGTCGACAGGAATTCTTGGAGGATGGGAAATTGCCACACGGACGGAAAAAAAAAGACTCACCCCCAGGAACGACCCCAGGAGGCGTGGCTCACAACCCACGCCCCTAAAAGGGCCATTTCCCGGAAACTGAAAGCTTCGGTCGGTCAGAAGATGTCGCCGCTTCAAACAATCCCTTTGCACAGCGTCCCGTTGTTTCCGCCCAGTTGGCTCGTACGAAGGAGCTCAACAGCAGCATTGTGCATTCTGACTGCAGATCAATCAGTTGTGGCTTTTGCTTTTCCCTTGTATCTTTTCCTTTGCCATGACGAGGATGTGTGATTGTTTGTTCGACTTCTTTTCGCTTCATATCTTTGCTGCCGTCCATGTCGTGTCATGTCTTCTGATCCGGGTCCGGGTCCGGGATTTCAGGGCGATTTCTCCTTCGTAAACGTCGATGCGTCGAGCTTGAGCACTCTCCCACACCGCCAGAGGGTGACGCGCCATGTACACGGCTATCGTCGCTGGAAAAAGGGACAAGATGCCCGTCGGCTTCTCGAATCGTCCCGGTTCCATGAAGCCGTCGATCCTCAGTTGAAACCTCTGAAGGTGGTCCCCAGCCGCGCCAGCCGTAAGGAGAGACTCCCTCCTAGACCAGCCCAAGCATCTCCTTCCTCGGCAAGATCATCGATCCGCAGCCTCCCGCCCCTACTCGACGTCGTCCTGCTGAACAGCAACGGCAACAGCAACTTCGGCCCTTCGTCCGCCTTCCAGGAGGAGCTTACGACCCTGACCAGCTCGCTCCTCGACTTTGAGCGGAGCTGTGTCCTTCCGGCCGTCAGAGAAGTCGAGCTGCGTGTGGCAGCGAAAGAGCATGTTCCCAACCAAAGTCCTTTCACCGAGAGGTGGATCGCCGAAAGCAAAGCCTATCTGTACGACAGCATTGCGAACCACAGCTATCTGTCTCGAATCGCGGCCACGAGGTACATGGTCACGGCAAACACCGTGCACCTCGATGAAGCACACAGTCTGCGGTATCGGGGAGTTGCCTCTCTCAAAGAATACATGACCACAACTCCTCACATCAGTATTCCGCGACTCTACCGTGCGCTTCTGATGCTGCTCTTCGCCGATAGCTCTTTGGGGGACAGACAGGCCTTTTATCAACACGTTACCGTCCTCAAGGACATCTTGGCCACGCACCAGGATGAAGTCTTTGCAGATCCCTCCTTCAATCTCCACCACTACATCGGTATAATATACCTCGAGGTTCAGTCTGCCGTCATGAACTTCTCCATAGCGTCTGTTGACCTCAGTCCTGACGGGTGGGTCGACAAACAGCTCCTGCCTCTGTGGGAGGATGTCTCGCCGTACTTGTCGACATCGAGGTCAGATGCAGACCGAAACTTGGATTCCTATCTGCAAGGTGACATCCGTGCTTTGTTCCTTGACGCCCAAGCAATGATCGATATGATTGCGAAGATTCGTAGCCAGAACTCTCCTAGTTGTCAGGCGTGGGTTTACGCCGTCTCGAAAACGATAATGACGGTTGGGAGGCTGATGAACGTTTACGCACACCTCGATGTTGCTACGACACTTTGCCAGGAGATGCGCGCGCTGATGGATTCTGCCACGCTGCAGAAACTTGAAGTTGCCGCTGCCACACTCTGCGCGATATACTGGCTTCGCGAGCTGTGCGGGATCGAGAATCTCCGGATGACGGAACATACGAGGCTGTTTGCGTGGAACCCCGTCATGTTGAACCGGCTCCGACAGATCCTGACGGTTTACGACGCCGCTGCCCATATGAACATGTCGGCGGAGCCGCCACAGATTGGCCCCAACCCTCGACGACGACTCTGGCTGTGGATTGTTTGGACTGGCGCCATGGCGGAACAGTCAATAATCTCGTCGAGCTCGAGCACGACTGCTTCTTCTCCTTCCTCTTACACGGTCGATAACGACGAGAATGACGGCTGGTTTACCGGAAGATTTCACGACCTGGTGAGGGAAATAGGGATTGGCTGGGGCTCCGGCTCGCAGTTCCGGTCGCGGTGCCGAGCCATTCTGGACCATTTCCTTCAGTTGCATTTCTATGGTATTGATAACATGATGCGGACAAGACCTGGGATCTGGGAATGAATGGCTGCCTGAATGGGCATAGCGGGGAGGTCGCCATCAGTCCTACACGAGACGAATCATCTGGCCAGCCCGTTCTCAATGTGTGAAGATCCATGGTCGATCTCAATTGCCCGGGGGACAAAATACGGCGCTCCACTACACCACTATAATCGAATGACAACCAAGCTCACAACTCATCAAAACAACAGGCTGCTTCCTCCTCCATAGCTTCGGTTCCACGCTGAGACTCCCCAGCCCACATAACACATGGTCTAGCAGTCGAAGATGCGAAATACCCATTGCATCCGTGCACCAGCCACTCAGGGGCATACTGCGTTACCTGTCTCATCACCAAGTCACATTGATAGACATGATGACTGCCGGCAGGGCGTGACGTGTGGCTTGTGGCTTGTGACAGAAACCCGACCATCTGGCATGTTTATGGTCCCCGAGAACAGAGAACTGCTTGCTGCTATTGTCACAAACCTTTGAACGTGACCTTGGCTTCCTGCCCATCGGGTGCGACAATGCGGCCCGCGGTGGTGTCTTCTCTTCGTCCTTGCTTCCTGACCTAGATTTGGGGAGGATGTTATCCTCAGGATAGTGACTCTTTATATATATATATATAACTATATATATTCTTTATTTGGTTTGGTATCAAAAAACAACAAA
>NW_019173861.1:0-15215 GCF_001646965.1 Fonsecaea nubica | reverse complement strand
TACTCTATTATATGTGGCAAAAAATCTTCCTTTTTTGTTTCTGTTTCTTTTTTTATTTACCCCAAGCAAGCTACATGTGTATCTGTGCGTGTTTGTGTGTGTGTATGTGTGTGTGTGTGTGTGTGTGTGTGTGTGTGTGTGTGTGTGTGTGTGTGTGTGTGTGTTACTCGGTGCAGAGGAGGTCAAGGCATGGTCGAACAAGAAAAGAAAAAATCAACGAGTCTTCTGAGCGTTATTGAGTTGTTCCTTCGAAGGTGCATTCGACACTCCCAAGTACCTCCTACAAGGATATGTATAATATATGCCCCTCCTTTTCGGATGGTAAGCGTCACAGTCTCGAGATTCAAAGGTCGCAGAGTAGTCAACAAGGTATATTCTTGTGGCTCAGTAGACCAGCTACGAGCCATATTATTCATGATCATCGTCATTATACCAATCCAATCTTGTTGTAGTTTTCCCAGGCACATCCCCTCGTATTCCACAGATGGTCATAACTCTGGCAAAATCATTTTCATCTGGCCTTTGCGACATTGCTCCAATCAAGCATTGACCTTTTGACATCTCCTGCGTCACTCGCGATACGCAGGTGGGGGATCGCGCATATCCATGTCATCACCCCTGTACCGACTGGAGTACGAGCTCGACTTTCCTCTATCGCTCTTTTCATTGCCATAGGGTCGGTATCTACCAGGAGTCTCGGCATCGAGTTCTACGTACCCTTCTCGCGGTGGGGGTGTAGGCTTGTGTACCGGTGTGACGTTGATTTGAGGTTGTGAGTAGGTATGCTGGAGACCGTTCTCTCCTCCGTTAGGCTGGTGATATTGCGGCCGTTGCTGCGTGGGCATTGAGTTCTCCCGTACCCGCTGAAATTCCTTACGACCCCCGTCGTAGTACTCTCGTGCTTCTCCCGGCTTTTTCTGGTCGCGAGGCATCTCCGGCGGATACATATCATGCTGGATCTTGCCTGTCTTCATGTCAATGTGCACGCCGGGCGGCGGATACACTGTGGCAGGACGCTGCAGAGGCGGAGGGACAAAGTTGGCGTTTATATTGTTTTGAGGAGGGGGGTTGCCTTGCCACTGAGGCTGAGGCTGAGAAGGTCGCTGCTGCTGTTGTGATGGTGGTCCTTGCGGCCACGTCCCGTAGCTTTGTAGCGGACCTTGTTGAGGGGGGATTCCCTGTTGTGGTTGTGGGTGCCACATTGGCGCATTTGCGACCGCGACCGGCATTATCGGTGGTCGATTCTGTGGAGGTGGTGCGCTGTATGGTCGGGGCGGACCGCCGGGCTGTTGAGGTGGGCGCAGCTGCTGTTGCTGGTACGGTCGAGAGGGACGGTTCGGGCTGGGGTCATCGTAGTGAGGGCGATGGTGATCTTCACGAGAATGACGCCGCCTTCTCCTTCGTCTCTCACGATCCCTCTCTTGTTCCTCTTTGCTGTCGTTGTGGATTTCTTTCAGCAGGTATCCTGCCGCGACAAGTTCGAGGCCGCCTAGAATGACCATGGTTCCAACCTCGAGGGGTCCTTTTGATGGATTTGTTTTTGACGGAAGGCCGGATCGATGAGATCAGACAATGAAGGTGGTCCTTGGAAAGAAAAGTGAATGCCAGACACGACAAGTATGTGGGAAGAAGACAGACTGAACAAAATATGCCCTGCCCTCAGAGCCGCCGGGCTGGGGAGGCTGTGTTGCAGACTTTATTCGCAGTCGCCGTCTCATTCAGCTGCGGCTGACTTTGGACTAGTGATCTAATTATTCCCATAATCACGTGGGGCTTTCTGCCGCCCTTCCCTGCCACCTTCATGCATGAGGGCAACTTCCACAGCCTTTCTGTCAACTTCCTCCATACGGAATATTCTGTCCTTGTAGGCGACGACTAATCTGGAACTTGGCAGGTCGATTATCAAAGTGTAAAGCTAGAATGCCCCGCTGTTTGCAGGAGGAACAGGCACCTTCCGCAGGTTCCGATCCAGGAAGAGAAGATCTTGACGCAAGTCGTTCTACATAATGATGGAGGCTTCCGGTCTTGGGCCGGACTGCGTGGATCGGACGAGGCTACAGATGGTGGTCGATGCGCTGATCAAAAGGTCCTCCCACTGCCAAAAGAGACCGACGAACTTGGGTCATGCCATCGGACACACGGCGCTCCGATCAGCGCGATAGGTGTATCATGTTGCTGGTTGCATTGACTCACTTTTCCAGGGGGACGAACGATTCCACCCTTTCTCGATACATCTGAGCATAGGGTATATGAGGCAGAATATTTCGCGGCGACGGTCCAGCTCGGCTGGACAAGCTTCTGTTATAGCGAACACTATCGCTTTCTGCACCAATACCACAGACCAATAGTCGACAACAACAAATAAAATAGTTTATACGAGGCACCTCGTAGGGTTGGAGGAGGGCAAGAGGGCTAAAGCGTTGGAAGGCCGAGGGGCTGGTAACATTGTGGGGAAGCAGATCACGTGTAAGCCACGTGACCAGACTGTCAGTTGGCCAATCGGGTACGCCACCGCTACTCAACCAATAAAATATGCGTCTTTTCGGAAATCCTTGCTCCGCATATACTGTCCATGTGAATCAACGCCACAACTGTCGGGCCTCCTGCACTTACAGTGGCCTTCCCAGCGAGTGTCTGGCCGTGTTCTAGTAATGATCAAGAAGATGTTCCCTACCTGCGACCTTGATGCTTGCCCGCCCTGGTCAAAGAGATTATCGATGGTGCTCCCCCATTTTCCTTCTCCCGGGGCGGAAAACACTATGCCGAGATTGCTCGGGAGGCATTAACCGATGAGACTCCGGTAGAGTGAGACGATCCGCTGTGGTGTATAGAGACCATAACGGTCGGGCAGCTTAGGTCGCCGTCATGTTTAGCGACTTGGGCCCCAGGTTTGTTCAAACATTTTCTTTTGGTACACAGCTTTCGCGATTGGGAATATCGACGAAAAATGGAGGTCAGTCAGAGAACCACCTGTTTGTTGACTGTGTCAGATGTGCTGATACTGCCCTCGTGTCTTCTAGGGACAAAAGCAGGTCAAAAAGGCCAACAGAGTGCAAGTGCCTATGCATGAACGTCCCGCGCGGTACGGGTGGCCAACCACCAATGACCGAGGGTATACCATCAACGAAAGACCTTCAGGTCCAATTAGGCCCATGAAGGTGATCTGCGTCGGTGCGGGTGCTTCAGGTATTAGCCTAGCCAAGTCTGCGCGGGATCTCAAGAATGTCGACCTGATAATATATGAAAAGAACGCTGAAGTGGCAGGGACATGGCTGGAAAACAGATATCCGTAAGTCCATCTTCTCAGCGGATACCCCTTTTGGGGGGAGAAAGTGTGTGCGAACCCTCGCTCGCCATCCTTCTCCATGGCCATTTGATCTGCTCAAGGCTCGACTCGCTGGCAAAAGGCTAACATGTTCAATAATCTTTAGAGGCTGCGCGTGTGATATTCCCAGTGTGACATATCAGTATAGCTGGGAGCCAGCGATATGGTCCAAGTTCTATTCCGAAGCTCCAGAGATTTTTCGCTACTTCAAGAGCGTGGCCGATAAATATCAATTGTACAACGCCATCAGATTACAACACCGGGTCGATCATGCGCAATGGATCGCCCAGGAAGCGAAATGGAAAGTACAGATAACTGATCTCACGACGAACAAGAAAATTGAGGATAGTTGTGATGTCTTTGTGAATGCCATGGGATTTCTGAAGTCAGTGCCTCCAATCCACAGTTCCAATTAGGTATTGACCAACACGGCTAGTGACTGGAACTGGCCCAACATCAGTGGCCTCGACACCTTCCGAGGAGTTGTTGCACACTCTGCTGGCTATCCCGAGGACCTTCCGCTTAAAGGCAAGCGAGTGGCAGTCGTCGGTAACGGTTCTAGCGGCATCCAGCTCGTTGCCAATGTACACCAAGAGGCATCACACCTATACACCTGGATCCGCTCCCCTACGTGGATCACTCCAGGATTTGCCCAAAAGTACGCTGGGCCAAATGGCGGGAACTTTGCATGTTTGTGCTCAGGAGCAGTCTTGAAGAGAGGACGTGCCGCTGATACATTGAGTTAGATACAGAGAAGCAAAAGCAGCTACTGCGAGACGATCCAGAGTACTATCTAAAGTACCGCAAGGCCGTCGAGCTGGAGATGAACGGCGACTTTTTGGCTTTTCATCTGAACACGCCTCAGTCGAATGGTGGAATGCGAGTAGGCCACCCATTGCGCTTTGGAGTTTGAAACCGGCCAGAACTAACGGATTGCCATTAGTATGCGGCACGCGAAATGAGGAAGAGATTGCAAGATAGAGAAGATCTTGTGGATTCCCTGATTCCCAAGGAGTTCCCCCTGGGATGTCGACGTCCTACGTATGGTTCTATCCTGGTCAACAGTCCCTGATCGCTAACACCGTACAGCCCTGGAACTGGATACCTCGAAGCGCTACTGCAACCGAACGTGACCACATTCAAACACGGCGGCTTGACGCAGGTGACGCCCGACGGCTTCATAGATCCCGAGGGCAACGAACACAAGGTCGACGTCATCATTCTCGCAACAGGGTTCAATACCTCGTGGGTCCCGCGGTTTCCCATCACTGCCAATGGTATCAACCTACAAGATATCTACCGCAAGACGCCTGTGAGCTACCTCGGAGTTGCAGCCCCTCAGATGCCAAACTACCTCACATTCTATGGACCCTACGGACCCCTCGGCCAGGGAAGTGCCATGCCGATGATCGAGGCTTTTACCACCTATATCATCTCGGTGGTCAAGAAGATGCAGACGGATGACATCCGCGACCTCACACCGAAGCAGCGCTGCATTGACGATTATGCCGAGCATGCCGATCTCTTCAACAAGCGGATGGTCTACAGTGGACACTGCCGCAGTTGGTTCAAAGGAAATCAGATTGATGGGCGTGTGATGCTGCATCCGGGAAGTCGTGCTCAATAGTGAGGCCCTCCAAAAATTTCCTATGCTCTTCTCGTCCCCGTTCTATCTGTTATTGCCCACTTGAACACTGGCTCCTTCAGAGTTTTCCCCGGGGAGCCCATTCATCCTGTACAGGTATATGTTGCTAACAGACTCTCAGCCTCGAGCTGATGTCCTCGCCGCGCTACGAAGATTTCGACATCAACTACCACTCACGAAACATGTGGGCCTGGCTCGGCAACGGCTACTCGCTCCGCGATCTCGATGACAGTGACAAGTCGTGGTACTTGGGCCTAGTGGACGGGGCTGACGTGCAGAAAACCTTTGACGTCGACGAGATGCTGTGCCCGACGAAGCAGTCGTCGACCGCGCGATTGTGAAGATGAGTTGTAGCCAGGGAATAAGAGTCAACCATTTTTGTGGACATCTAGATTGTTAGACCACACAGTGTCGATTTGCGAGAATCGCAAAGATAGATCTGTACGCACACGTCTTTGCTTTGACATTTGGGGCCCTGGAAGCTGACCTTGCAAAAGGGATATAGTTGGCAAGTACATCGGAGCCAAACTGCCATGCGTGCACAAGCCTAGATCTATACAATATTCCATATAGACCAACTGTCGATATCTCCAAAATGATCGTCTAATTCAGCTTCGCACGAAGCCAGTCACCGACTTTCTCGACCGTCCGCGTCGCCTCAGGTTCCCTGCCAACCGCAAAGTGATAGACGTGCTGCCCGTTGGGGACGATCTCCAGCTCGGTCTCGACACCGGCCTTCTTCACATGCTCGGCCAGCCGGACCGCGTCGTCCCTCAACGTCTCGGCCCCGCCGGCTGAGATGTTCATGGGCGGCATGCCGGTGAAGTTGGCGTACAGGGGGTTCGCAAAGGGGTCCCTTGGCGATGTCGTCCCACCCAAGTACATCGCGACCGCCATGTCGGCCATGCCGGGCGGACTAAGGAAGTCTGTGTCGGCGTTGCTCTTGAGCGACTCGCCGAGATTCTCCATGTCGATCCAGGGGGAAAAGGCCACGACCGCGGCCGGGAGCGATTGGTGCTGCTCCTTCAATGACAGCGCCACCCCCGTGGCGACGTTGCCGCCCGCAGAGTCGCCTCCCAGCGCGATCTGGTTGGGCGCAAACCCCTTTTCGCCCGTGAGCCAGTTCCACGTCGACAGTCCGTCCAGCCGGTTCGCGGGCAGCGGACACTCGGGCACCAGGGCGTAGTCCGTGACCAGGCCGTAGCAGCCGGCCCGCTTGGCCAGGTGGCCGACCAGCTTGCGGTGACTCGACGGCGAGCCCGCGAACCCGCCCCCGCCGTGGAAGTAGAGGATCACCTGCGACGGGTTCGCGTGCACGGGCTTGACCCATATGGCGGGCAGGTTGCTGCCGGGCACCGTCTCCTCCTCGTAGGTCACCTCCGTAGGCTCAGTAGCCAAGTCACCGAGCCTCCCGACCTGCTGGCGCTGCCCTTCGAGGTCCAGCGGCGGGTTGGTGTTCATGAGACGATTGGAAATGTCCTTGTACACGCTCAACGTGTCCAGGGGACCCCGATGACCGGTCATTTTGTCTTGTTTTCCAACACGACCGTTATTGCGGGTGGTGTGACCGAGTGTAGGCAGGTTCTGTGGCCTTTTGTTTTCCCCTTTGTCGTTTTCCGCCTGTTGGATGATGCCTTGTACTGCCCACTGCCCACCCCATACTGCCAGCTCTTGAAGGGTCTTTTGATGGTACCCGTCGGGTATGGACGGTAGTGTCATGTTACAGACAATTTGCCACCCTTCCACGCCACAAATACAAACCATTGGGACTCGGTTCCCCGGTAAACGATAACCGAGTATAGTCGGGCTTGCGAGACGAAGGGATTGGTTGCATCTTGGAAATCTCCCTGGAGCCGCAAAGAAAGCAGCGCAAGGTCATTTGGGAAGTTCGAACACGCTTGCATTTGAAATCGGTACCAGGGGGACAATTTGGCTCGCATATACATAGTGCGGCGATCCCATGTCTTCCTATTTGCCGTCCAGTTCAGATTAGGGCAGCCACCCTAGAGCAAGGTGTAAGTGGAATAGTGAGCCTGGGAGATGGTACCGGTACATCCCATTCGACTTTCACTGGCCTTGTGAGTCCCAACGCAAAGCCGGCTCGACGGTTGGGGTACCGAGTACAAAGGTGTCGGTTGGCATTGTATAGACCCTTAGCCGTAACCGTCCTCGAATTGGCACCAATGGCATGATCCGCAGGTCTGTCCACCAACACTTACCCGGATGCCCCGTCTCTTTGACAGTGCGTGGGGTACCCTGGCCGCCGGTGGCATCCCTCGACATATCTTCTATGAGGCACATATGTCTTTTACGGGGGCCTGCTAGGTCAAAATGTTGGATGCCCTCACACTCTGTCAGCGTTTCTAAGAGCTCCGGCAATCTCGTTGTACCGGGGCGGTCGATTTCTTTCATTGCGTTGAATACCAGCCAAGCATGGCACAGTCCAACGGAGTCACCAACGGCGTCAACGGCAGCGCCGACCTGAATCTAGACGCACTTGTCATTGGCTGCGGATTTGGTGGCTTGTACACTCTCTACAAGTTGCGTGAAAAGGGGCTGAATGCAGTTGCCATTGATGCCGCCGATGGCTTAGGAGGCGTGTGGCACTGGAATCGTGCTGAGTCCCTTCAACCTCAAATTACTTTGTTCAGAAACACTTACTCTGTCCCAGGGTATCCGGGTGCCCGTGTAGACTCTGAGGTGCCGTACTATCAATACAGCCTCCACAAAGTCTGGAAGGACTGGTCATGGAGCGAGAGATTCCCGGCCCACGATGAGCTTCGTCGGTACTTCCACCACGCCGCCTCCGCACTGGGGTTGAATGAGCACATCAGGCTTCAGCAGAACGTCGTCGATTGCACCTGGGACAACAAGGACCTCGGGTGGACCGTCACTACCGAGTCTGGGCTCCACATTCGATGCAAGTATCTCGTTGCTGCGGCGGGCTCGAGTTATCGAAAGTACTTGCCAGAATATCCTGGCATTGAGGATTACAACGGTACTCTGTTGCACTCTGCTGGATTTCCCGAGGAAGACGCATTCGACTTTCGCGGGAAGAGTGTCGCGATCATCGGACAAGGTCAGTGATTGCTTCGTCAAACCCTAGCTGCAAGGAGTCGCGAGTAACTCGGTGGTGTGTTCAAGGCGCTACCGGTGTCCAACTCACACAGTCCGTGTCTAAGCTGGCCGACACGCTGCACGTCTTTTGCCGCACGCCAAACATGGCATTTCCAATGAAACAGCGGAAGATGTCGGTCGAAGAGCAGAACCAGTACAAGGGCGCCTACGATCTACTCTTCAAGGCCACAAGAGCGAGCCGGAGTGGCCTCCCACACACTGCCGAATCTAGATCGATGTTGAAAGTCACCGACGAGGAACGCGAAGCGCGCTGGAACGAACTATGGGAGCGCGGAGGGTTCAACTTCTCCATGGGTGGCTTCCGCGACTACGTGTTCAACGAGCAAGCGAACGACCTAATATACAGCTTCTGGAGACGAAAAGTTCAGGCCCGGATCAAGGATGCACGGAAAGCAGAGATTGTGGCCCCCAAGGTCAAGCCACACCCGTTCGGCACGAAGCGACCTAGTCTAGAGCAGGACTATTATGAGTGCATCGACCGAGAAAACGTGAATCTCATCAGTGTCAAGGACAATCCTATCGAGAGATTCACCGCCGACGGAATCCAAACTGCCGACGGTAAAGTACACAAGGCAGACTATATTATCATGGCTACAGGCTACGATGCAATCACTGGCAGCTACACGAATATGGGTCTCAAGGATAGGAATGGGGTCGACCTCAAGGAACAATGGAAGAACGGTGTCAAGACACACTTGGGTCTCATGGTGCCCGGTGTTCCCAACATGTTTATGGTGTACAGCCCTCAAGGTGAGTTACATGGCTTTTCGGATGAAGAAATCGAGCACTGTGCTGACCCGTCGCCCCTAGCACCAACCGCCCTGGCCAATGGGAGCACCATTGTCGAATGCCAGGGCGACTGGGTCGCCGACGCCATCGAGAAGATGCGCAGGGAAAACGTCGAAACGATCGAGGTGACGCCCGACGCCGCACAGAAATGGGGTGACGCGATCCAAGATATGAACGAGAAGACTTTGTTCCCCTTGGCCGATTCGTGGTACATGGGGGCGAACATCCCCGGCAAGAAGCGAGAGCAGCTGAACTACCTCGGGGGCGTTGCCCAGTACGAGGCGGAGTGTCGCAAGGCATTGGAGAATTGGGATGGTTTCGTCCTCGATGGTCGGCAGGGTGGTGAGGTCAAGGCTTCCCTCTAACCTAGAGGAATGAAGTTGACACCGAGGCCACTATGTACTGCAAGCCACCTCGCGTACAGTGGTACTGTAGATTTTCATTCGAGACTTGTCAGTGTCATCTAGAATATCTGAATATCAATGGCTCATAGATGATAGCATAGAATCCAGTCTGTTGCCCACACGGTCTTGTGCAAACGCGGTAGACCCTTCGCTTGTATGTACATGGGTCATTGGAAAGCTACGACGACAGCGGCAGAGGGAGCAGGCGAAGGGGAAGACGGGAAAGGGGAAGGCCCAGAGGAGGGATGGAGGGATTGGAAGATGACATCCGGAGAGAGATGGAGCGGGGTGAGAGAAGGGCTAATGAGGCGGAACAATGGTTGTAAAGGGGAGGGAGTACGGTGCCTGAAGCGTGGTGTTGTGGTCCCGTGCCCTTGAACGTCACAAGAACGAGTTCGAACAATTTGGACTTCGGCATAAGGCAGTTGTTTAGTTCTGCGCCATGTCTACCTATTGGACACAAGCCTCGAGGATTCGCTGCGGCCTCGAATTTTCAGTTCATTCGGGAAAGAACTTTGGATAATGGCGAGGCAAGTGTGGACGCGCTCTTGGCACTGGGACGGTCCGGCTCGTCTTGACCGGTTTGCCGTTTTAGGACACGAGGTCCTAGTTTTGGACCCCCATGGCCGGGCCTAGTGCTGCGCTCACCCCTTGGTCAATCATGCCAAAATCTGCATGGAATCCGACATCGTCCCAGCTAGTCACTGCATCCGCCTAGTGGGAGTCGGTTCCAGCTAATCCGCTAAACACGTCACTCGCCTGTTCCGGCTGGCTTTGGGGGTCTTGACAGAGTCAAAGGTGTCCAAAATCCGGCGAATTAGAGATGATGTGGCGCAAGATTTTGGATTGGTGATGGTCACTTATGCAAGGGCTTCTGGGGTCGTCCAGATTTTGGGAAGCGTGGGAGGCCTACGACGGCCCAATGAAATGCGACTTGCTCGTGCCCCTCGTAAGTCGGGCGCAAATCCAAAAGATTTTAATGAGGCTGTTGCAACACAGTAATTCAAGACTTCTTCCCACCTCTGTCAGTTCTGATCGCCAGGATCGAAGCTTCATTTATTTCTTGCAATCAGACTGCGCCGTTTAGCTAGAGTATTGCTCTCGACAAAAGCAGGCAAGATGTCTAGCCGAGTCGGTGATGACGTGGTTGATTCGGTGTGGGAGTCGCACAGAGACACCATTCGCACCTTCTACCTGATTCAAGATCACAGTCTTGAGGAGCTCATGAGGGAAATGGCCTCGAAATATGGCTTTCGTGCCAGGTGAGATCCAGTCCCGGTTCATCTTCACCCATTGACGAGAGTCCTGACTCCCTTAAAGCAAAGCCCAATTTGAGGCCCACCTCAATAAAAAATGGGAATTTCGAAAGAACTTGACCAAAGACGAATGGAAGGTAGTCACACACAAGATCCAAAAACGGAAACGAGACAACAAGGATAGCGAAGTGTGCAGTGATGGATTTCCTATGAAGGCCAAAAAGGTCAAGAAAGCAATCACCAGATACCGATCGCGTTCGGTACTGGACTTTGACGGTATCTGGTCCTCCGTTTCCATCATGTTGACGCCGCTCACCGTGACAACAGCACCATCACCACGAACACCAGAGGGAATCACGATCCAAACCCCGATACTTGCGCCGGCAGCATTAACCTCAGCTTCACCAAAAACGGCTTCCTTCATACCAATACCCACGACTTACGTATCTTTATTGACGAGCTCTCTTCCTTTCGCACATTTCAATCACAGAATCAATCTTGAAGGTAGGTCAGCCCTATGGTCGAGGAAGCAATGGTGGCCTGATGGAACCCTTTCGCCAAACCTATTCTCCTATCAATGCCAGTATCCCGCCTGGGCCGGTCTCTAGAGAATGCGGCTGACTCTGAACTCGCAGAAAACCCCTACGCAAGCAGTCCCAGAGGTGACGGTGTAGTGTCTTCTTCCAGCCTCCAAGATCTCGAATCGAGCATTGTTGGCCGCTTCAACAACGAGGCAGACGGAGACGAACAGTCCAAATCATTCCGTCAAAACCTCAAGGCACTGATACCCGACGAAATACTCTGTGGCCAACCTAGCAAGCTGGATGTGGCAATGCCACCACCACCGGCAGTGAACTTTTTGAACCTCGCTCTGTTCATGATCTCGAATAACTTGGTTGAGACGGACTCGAAGACTAGCAGTAAGATCTACAATTGGATTAAGCGCCGGTCGCAAGAAGCCGGTCTTTTCGAAAATCTCATGTCTGTTGGCGGACCGACCATAGAAGCACTCAGGGAAAACATATTCGCCCTTGCAATCGAAGAGCGGAACGCTCCGATGGTCGAAGCCATACTGCGGTCTGGTCTTGATCTCAATCAATCGCGAATCCCTGTGCTATTTAGGCTCTCACTCACGCCACTTCAACGTGCATGCGAATTAGGCAGCCTCGACCTCGTGCAGATTTTGCTAGATGCTGGGGCAGATATCCAAAGCGCGGGATCGAACTCTAAATCGCCTTTGACCTCTGCTATTAGATCTCTGGGTGAAGAATACGATACTTTTTATGATGATGATCTCGAGAATGTGGACATCGGTCTGGTACAACTTCTGCTCGACGCGCACGCAAATGTCAATCCAGGTTCGGATGAATCCCCACTGTTTGAGGCTGCAAGAAGTTGTCTTCCACGACTGGTCGGAATCCTTCTTTCTGCTGGTGCCGATCCAAATTTTGCCTATCCTGTTACTGGGTCTACTCCAATTTTCCAAGCAGTACGCAACAAAGGAGCACCTGTCTCCAACGTGATTACTGTTGTTCGCCATCTGCTTCGAGCTGGCGCAAATGTGCATGTCACAGCTCAATATGACTACGAGGAACCGCTCAACCTACTAGGAGCTGCGTTGGGCCGTTGCAATGTCGATTTGATTCAACTATTGCTAGAGGCCGATGCGCCATGCACCGAAGAAAATTTGCTTTCTGCTGTCGGGACAGGCAAATTGCAGATCATCAAGCTCCTCAGTACCAAAGCTCGAATCACAACTAAAATGATTCAAATAGCTGCGGGCAAAACCAGGTCTGAGATCTTTTGGCTCCTGTGGGACCTTGCAGACAATAACACAAGAGAAAGCAGCCGCGGTGGGGCGTTCGTTGCAGCTATACACCGTGGAAATCAGGAGCTGATCAACGCCCTTTCTACATGTGGGGTTGAGCTTGCAAATGCATCGGGTTTAACTGCAGCGATTGAAGCCGCTGCTGGAAGGGGAGACATCGCAGTGCTTCGCTTACTTCTCAGCGACAATTCAGCCTTCCAGGCTATCGCAGTACATTATCTTGGGACGTCTCTACGCTGCGCGATAGCTCAGAGTCGGGACGACGTCATCGGGATGCTTCTTGCGGCCGGTGCAGATGTTAACGCCAAGGATCAGAAGACAAGCGCCACTGCTCTCTTGGAATCAATACGTCGAGGAGCTATTGATCTGTCACGACGGCTGTTGGCCGCTGGGGCGGAAGTAAACATGACAGCTGCTGAAATTTGCGAATGCTCCTGGCCTCGAAGTTATGTTGTTTCCGTGCTACCAGCAGCAGTGTCATTGGGGTACCATCCCCTAATCCAAGAGATAATCGAGATCGGAGCTGATGTTGACACGCCAGGGCCAGGCACAGACAAGCCAGCACTTACTGTGGCAGTTGAGAAGCGTGATCTGACGAGCGTTCAAATCTTAATTGATGCAGGCGCCGATGTCAACACTCCCGCCGGTCGTTATTCCGGACAAACGGCGCTTGCGGCTGCTGTTCGCAACGAAGATGTTGACACCGTTCACTATCTCCTGAGGTTAGGCGCGGAACCCGATGATTGGTCCTTGATTCCCGCTGTCTGGGGGGGTCCAGCTCTTATGCAACTGCTTCTGACAGCCAAGTTCCAGCGATTCCAATACTATTCGTGTGGGTTTGGTTGTCGGGCACTGCAGCAAGCTATCAAATCGGCGGACGCTGCCATGGTTGAATTACTATTATCAAATGGTATAAACCCAAGCACAATCGTAAGACCTCAGCGCAGACAGCAATCTTATAGTGCAGGAGGGGCAGAGGACAACGAATCTGCATTTGGAACTGCAATCAGGCTTGACAAGAGCATGGATCTATGGATGGTTCGCAAGCTCTTGAATGGGGGCGTGGATCCCAACAAAAGAATAAGTGACAAAGCCAATGGGACCGCTCTGCTGCAGGCCATTCGGCGGAAGAGTTTCAAACTGGCCGAAATGCTAGTAACCGCAGGAGCCGAGGTGAATACGAAGGCAGTTGGGAGGCTTTCACGAACACCTTTGCAGCTGGCTGCCGAGCAGGGTTGTTTGGACATTGTTGAATTTATACTGCAGAAAGGCGCGGATGTGAATTCACCCCCATGCGATCAGTCCGGAGCAACCGCACTTCAACTGGCAGCTTGCAAGGGGGATCTCGGCATTGCCTGTCTGCTGCTCAACAAGGGAGCCGAGATCGACGCTTTACCCGCAAAGGTCGATGGGAAAACAGCCCTCGAGGGGGCGTCTGAGTATGGTCGGATTGATATGGTGCAACTTCTTCTGAATGCGGGAGCGCAGGTTGTAGGCCCAGGAAGCCAACAATATGAGCGGGCTCGGCAACTTGCGTCATCCAACGGCCATATAGCTGTTCGACGCCTTCTGGAAGCAAACCATGCTCAACAGCTGAATGCGCTCTCGGACTTGATTGCGACGGATGGATGTCGAGAATTCTGAGGCTTTGCAATTTGGAGATGAGATGGGTGTGGATTTAGCAATGCTACAACTGGAGATGGGTGACATTTGAGGGAAGGATTCTCCTGGGTCGAGAAATGGGATCAACAGATCTTGTTGAGAACAACGTTCCACTTCATGTCAACGAGGGGGAGAGATACTCCTGTGATGCCACGCAACTGACGATCAGCCTGCCCGGGAGAAAGCAGGGAATTGCGTCCTCATCAGATTTTGGTGCATGCAAGGCTGGCAGAACCAAAATCTGGCATGTGGGCCAGAAGCCAAAATCTGAGGTGCTGACGCAGTGGGGGTTCGATAGCCTGAACATCTAATGCGGATCAAGATTCTGGGTTCGTTGCTTCTTTCGTCTCCTTCGCCGGTACCAAAATCTTGCGTGCCAGCGCCCAAACAGACCCGCCTAGCCATCTGCCAGGGACGTGAGAAACGCTGACGAACCAGGAGCTCCCAGATTTTGGGAGCGAGGCTCAGAAGGGGGCCAAGAGCGTCGAATGGGCGCTGGATCCCGCTTTGGGTCTGGCGGGCGCAGTGAGGAGGTCGTGCAAGTACGGATTGCCAAAATCTGGATCGTTGCCTTCATAAGTATATCAACATCAACTTGGACCTTCGAGCAGCCCGTCCTCGTCTTCGAAAACTCTTCAGCCATCACCAAATCTCTCACGTCAAATCCTCTTCCCTGACTAAACGACACAACCAAAGAGCAACAATGTCCCGAATCTCAGTCGAGGCCATCGTAGCCATTGTGGGGGTCATCGTCACCCTGCCGCCGTCGATCATCATCTTGTGGAGGCTGATTAGGAGGAACGAGGGGCTTGCAAGGCCCGCAGACGCATAGTATGTTGAGTAACCATTCGTCGAGAGCCAGCCATGAGTTGACATTGCCATGACATTCAGACCGTGGAATGACCCTTTCACCACCTATCCTGGTCCGGGTCGAGCCATGCTTGTTCACCAACGCATCACGGTTCCACGCCGTCGACGATCGTCACGCCCCCAGCAGGATTGGTCTTGGTGTTCCAATCCGGTAGCATAGATGGAGAAATGATCCGTCCAGCTTGTCATGATGTAAGAGAGAGACTTTTAAGGGTCGGCCGTGTTCGGTAAGGAGGATCAGGAGTTGTTATGATGCACCGAGCGAGGCATTCGCTCTTTTTTCCCCGGTGAGGGGGGG
>NW_019173860.1:0-15403 GCF_001646965.1 Fonsecaea nubica | reverse complement strand
ACGATGTGTATAAGAGACTGATATTGCTTAGCGACCTACGTAGGCCGGCTTACACGTGTTTCCTTAGGTAACCTTCCCGCTCTCCTTCTCTTCGTGGCCTTAAAAAGGTCAGGTCGTAATAGTAACCCTCTAATGAAGCTTAGTAAGACGTCGCCTCTAGATAGGATTGATCTATATCACTAAAGATTTCCCTTTCAAGTTTAACTAACTTATCCTGGGTACTATTTGGCTAGCCCTACCTAGCTAAGAGTGAGGACTTGACCCTCGATAGTATAATAGTCCTATATAGGTAAGATAAAGTCTTAAGGGAAATACCGAAGGAGACATCGAGTGTATAGTGGGGTATATAGGTTAGTGCGGCTTGGAGCGCTTCCTGTTCAACTATATATTGCTCCGTGACATCTGTGGTAGGAAGATCCGGAGAGAAGGCTGGACTGAGTTCAATCTCTCCCCTAGGTACAGCTTGGAACCAGCTAGAGGTGCAGCCGACAATGTGAAGACACTGGAAGATTTATAGTAGAGTCATACTTATAGAGTTTGAAAGCCACTATATTTAGCCTCTAGTCAACCTAATGACCGTCTTGTAGATAAGTAAACCTTCGTACCCTCTTCCCTAGTCCGCACCGCTGAAAACCTATTAGGTATGGTCAGCCGCGAATAGCATACTCCCCAATCTATTCACGATATAAGCTTACCTCGATCGTGGTTAATGTGATTGCGGCCGTAAGCAGCGCGTGCTTACTCTCATCTGGCTCTTCTGTCGACTGACACGTAGTTTGCTTGGCTGAGATTATCTTCTTGATCATAGAAGTGGCCTGTTCATGATGCTCCCTTACTTGATCTCGGTACAGTTGACGGTGGCTTGGTGTAAGTTGCGCTTTGTTGAGAGCAGCAACTGCCAAAATTGCGTGCGACAAGGCTTGCTTAGCAGGTGAGTTTCGAGCTTGGACTGCAAGCGGGAGATAGAGTCGAAGGTAGGTATTCATTGTCGGGGCCGAGGTTGGCATCATCATCTCGCAAACATGGGTTCGGTAGTGTTGAAGCAATTCGCGATTTTCCGTCGACAACTCGGGCCCACCTATGTATGCGGGCGGAACTCTATTGAGGATCTTCTCCGGCATCAGAGCATGCGATAAGACGTGTACCGTTCTGGAGGACATTCCAATACCATAATCAGGTGTCATCCACAATTTCCTTTTCCGGTCGGGTCCCGGTTCATCTGCAGTGACGCGATGCACCCGTTGTGGGGTACACAGCGTTGTAGGGGTTTCCGGTTGAGTGTCCGACTGAAGACTTGCTGGAGAAGGCAGACGGAAGGAGAAGCCAAAATAGTCCTCGTCGTCCAGCAACCTCGTCATTGTCGCCAAGTCTGGCCATGTGAACGGAGTCTGAGACTCATTGTATTGGTCGACAAGTTGAACGGGGCCTTGCGCAAGGACATCAGGATCAGGCCAACTTTGCCCGTTGAGCATTGGACGACTCTCGGGGAGGCTACTTTCCATCAATGTCGCAGGACAAGCATCACTGAAGTTTGGTAAAGGCCGTTGAGAGGGTCTTGGTGCTCGATCCGATAGATCCTCGTGGATGGAAGCCGCCTTATAACCGCCGCATATGTACCGTCGGGATCTCTCGCAATTATGGCAAGTCGGCTCGTGAAGATCACACTGGCATAATTAGACGGCCTCCCAGCTGCCGATGGCTTAAGCGCGAAACGCACCTTGATCTTTCTTATGTGGCAGTTGTGGCAGCCCTTTTATTCGTTTAGCAGGGGCATGAGAACGAATGCTGAAAACCTGGGACTTGCCGAAAAGACCTTGCCTCCCCGTCGCCGCTTTCGAGGCGGCAGAGACGTCTCCGTGTCATTAGCACCGAAGAGAAAATCTGAACCTGGGTCGCCGTCAGTGGTACACCAGAAGTTCTGGAGGCGTGGTCCACATACTGAATGGCATGGAGATTGAGCCCTCAACTGCTTGCTGACATTCAGTGGAGAACAGATCTACCGCAGAAGCTCGTCAAAATGGTTGAGGAACCAGAGTCGCGTGTAACGCGAGGACAGTTATCATCGAAAGTGAGAACGTGTGAAGTTGGTTGTAGGGTCTGGAAACTCTATTCCATCAAAAGGAGGGCGCCAGGCCGCTGTTTTCCGGAGACTTGGCGTTGAGGACGCGAGGGCATCTATCTATCTGCACTCACCAACCATTGGACTTCAACCGGGAGTTGACCAAGTTCAGCCGAGTGCGTTATCTATGACGATCTGTCGGCTCTCGGCAACCCCACAGGGCGTAATGTAACATGAGCCATTCGCGCCGAAGATTGATCCACTTGTCTCCCCCAGATTTGAAAATGTTTCCTTCTCTGGCTGAGAAGCTGTATGCTTCGCAACCTCCAATCAATACCTCCAGTGTCTGGAAGTATGTCTCTGTCCTCTCGGTGCACGGGCACATTTGGCTAACTGGTCTCAAGCCGAACAGAGGTACGACCTATCGACGGGTTTGTCTATGCCATAAGCCCCTTCAACTTCACGGCACTCGCCGTCAACCTGGTCATTGCGCCTCTGATTGTGGGAAATGTGGTCGTTTGGAAACCCAGCCCGGGAGCGATTTACTCAAGTTGGCTCTTCAATGAGATCATGATTGAAGCCGGGTTGCCGCCGGGCGTTTTGCAATTCCTGCCCGGTGATGCTGAACTTGTGACTGGAGCCGTTTTCTCGAATCCAGACTTCGGAGGACTGCATTTCACAGGAAGTACAGTTGTTTTCAAGAGCCTCCTCGGCAAAATCGGCTCCAAAATGGACTTTTGGAAATCGTATCCGCGTGTCGTCGGTGAGACAGGTATGGATACTTGCCTCCCCCAAACCACATTGAGAACACGATTGACCGTTTTTACTTAGGTGGGAAGAACTTCCATCTGATTCACTCTTCCGCCGCTGTCAGGAACGCCGCGCTGAAGTCGGTACGAGCAGCCTTTGAGTACCAGGGTCAAAAGTGCAGTGCTCTATCTCGAGTATATGTCCCAGCCTCCCTAGCCGACTCTTTTAAACGTGTCTTGGTTGAGGAGACCGAGGCCCTCACAATGGGTGAAGCTTTCACAGATTTTATTGGGCCTGTCATCAATGAAACAGCCTTCAAGAGGGTCACGGGCTATATTCGTGAGGCCATGGAGTCTCCCGGTATCACCGTTCTTGCTGGTGGCCAGTTCGACGACTCCAAAGGATGGTTCATCAGGCCGACCATTGTCGAAACCCAAGACCCCATGTCCAAATTCATGAAGGAAGAGATATTTGGCCCGTTCATGTGTGTCTACACCTACGATGACAAGGATTTTGGCCCCACTATCTTCCGGCTGATTGACGACACGACCGAATATGCACTCACTGGTGCCATATTTGCGAAGGATCGAGCAGCGATCATTGAGGCGACCGAAGCGCTCCGGTTTTCAGCTGGCAATTTCTACATCAAGTAAGTGACGCCTCATTACTTCAGCGCCGTAGTGACTGTAACTGACAATGGAAGTGATCAATGTACCGGTGCGATGCCTGGACAACAACCGTTTGGTGGCTCTCGAGCCAGTGGAACCAATGACAAGTGTGGTACAGTGGGGTTGTTGAGTCGGTTTACATCTCAAAGAACGATCAAGGAAAATTTCCACGTCATTGACAGCGTCTTGTATCGGTCCAACATGGCATAAAGGAGCTCAAGTCTCGCTCTTATGACACGAGAACGATGGCTGCTGTCGACAAAAGTGGCTGGGATTCCTTCACCCGCAATGGGTACGAGGTACATAATAATGGGTACCTTGAGGGCCCTAGATAGGCAAAAACGAACTATTCACATTCGACAGCTTCCTTGTTCAGTCACAGCTGCACGCAGGTGCCTATCGGCTCCCTTGTTGGCAAGGGATGACTACCGTGGCGCCAACTGCGTATGCAAAGTAACTGAGCCGTGCCCGCAGGTATGACCAATGCTAGAAATCCCTCGGGAAGCAAGGACAGACCCACCTTCTCCCACAATGGTCACGCTCCAAGATTGATACTGCTTAATGCAGCCATCTGCGTAGTCACCTGATCTCTAGTATTGACCTTCGCTCGGCTTCAGATCTTGTTCCGTCCCACTGCTATCTATCGAGTCTATCATTCATTACTAATTGCGTGACGTGACGACTATTCAATAGTCGGGGCGAATCCTTTGACAAGATGGGACAAGTATGGATGGGTTTACGCAAACACTTCTCGCCGAGACTACTGCTCGCTCCGAATGAATGGTCAATCTTGCTGCGAACAGAACAGGCGCGGACGCTCCGTGCGGGTTTTCTGAGGTCTCTAATGAGGGCCCCGGTTGGTGCCACCGCGCCTGATTCTTTGGACAACACAAGGCCGAGGTGGCGGGCCTCTTATCTCGCGCAAAGCTCGATTCCAAAAAGCATTCTTTCTTGCCTCCCCTCAAACAAAACCAAAATGTTTCCAAGTATCAGATTGTGAACAAATGGTTCCCATCGTCGAGGATTGCGCTGAAACCGTGATTCTTTGCAGAGCAGAAAGTCACCGCTGTCCAAGATCATGATGGCCAAAGATGTAACCCAGTCGATCGCCGTCAATCCGACGGCGGTCTTCCACCGTTCATTGACCAAGACGTATCCAAAAGCTGTCCACGGTGATGGCGTCTACCTGCAGGATGAATACGGGCGACGAGTGCTTGACGGCAGCAGCGGTGCCGCTGTCTCTTCTGTGGGCCACAACAACAGGAAAGTTATAGAAGCAATCGTGCGACAGGCCGAAGCAATGTCTTTCGCCCACACCTCATTTTTCACCAATGATCCGTCCGAGGAACTGGCTGCCTTGATCATCGCGAAGAATCATGGGGCATTCTCAAAGGTCATGTTCCTGACATCAGGTAAATCCTCACTCGATTGTTGAGTCCGACGCATGCGCAGCAGGGTAATGGCGTTTCCCAGGCTCTGAAGCAGTCGAATCAGCCCTTAAACTGAGCCGGCAATACCATGTGTGTAACGGTGATCCCAAGCGTAACAAAGTCATCGGGCGTCAGTATGCTTATCACGGAAACACTCTCGGAGCTCTGGCCGCAGGCTTCAACCCCCAGCGTCGGGAGACGTTCGCGCCATTCTTGTGCGACACTGCTTTCCACCATGTCTCGCCATGCTCATATTCCCGAGATGCCAAGGACGGGGAGTCCGCCAGCGAGTATACCAAGAGGCTGCTTGCTGAGTGGGATCGGAAGTTCCAAGAACTTGATCCATGCACCGTCGCAGCCGTCATCATTGAGCCGGTGGGAGGAGCTACGCTTGGGAGCCCTCCAGCAGCCGAAGGCTATCTTGCGGGCTTGAGGCAACTTTGCGATAAGTACGGAGCCTTGCTTATCTACGATGAAGCTATGTATGGGATGGGCCGCGTGGGAACGTACCACGCCTGGGAAGCCCTCGGCGGCATACCGCCAGACCTCCAGGCTATCGGCAAAGGGTTGGCCGAAGGTTATCAACCGCTCTCTGCTGTCCTTTTGAACGAGAAAGTCTACACCACGCTTGCCGAAGACAGCGTCGCCCACCCCTTCGTGAGCGGACATACCTACCAAGCCCACGCTATTGGTTGCGCGGCAGGGTTGGCTGTCCAACGCATCTTGACTGATGAGAATCACGACCTGCTAGCCCACGTCAGGAAAATGGGAGTCGTGTTGACTCGGCTTTTACGGACGTGCCTGCCTTCGGAAGTATTGAAAGATATCCGGGGCCTAGGTCTGTTCCAGAGCATCGAATTCGCTTCCGTCGACCGCAGTGGCCGGCCTCTGGCAAAAGAGGTATCAGAACTATCGTTTATGAATGGTGCGGCAGTCTATCTATGCTCTAGTGCTGTGGATGCCATCATGCTCGCCCCGCCGTTCATCATCAGCGAAGAGCAGGTCAGGGAATTGGTGGATGTGGTTGTCAAGTCAGTACGTCAAGTTCTAGAGCGACGCGTAGCTGAGGAAGTATAACACTTGTAAAAGGGGAATGCGAATGGATGGGAACAGCGGACACCGAGCACACTGTAGGCCGACGCCACCTCGGCGAGCAACAGGCGTTGTGGGAGTACGGGTAAAAAGTTGGCTTGAAAAGGAAACACGATCGTCACCATGTAATCCGGACATGCTCCCGTTAGTGAAAAGCATAGATTCGCTTACTTCTCGCAAGCCGAAGGCTGAAGAGTATGGAGAATCTTTATTTGAGACTTCTCAGGAAACGACTGAATTGCTCGTCCTACATTGAATGCCCATGTGGATACCAACGTTGGAATAGATATGAATGGTGTGCGAAGACGCAAATGCCGGAAATCCGTTTTATGCGTCCTGCCCTTTAGTGCTGTCCTTCTTTTCCCCCAGCAATCTCGTCAAGATGTGTCCCTAAAACGGCCTGCCACAACGGCCTGTTCTTGTAGGCTGCCAACTGCGGCCCATAGCTGTCAACAGTCGTCCTCAATGCAAGGGCGACGTCACGGTCTTTCGTCACTTCCCTGATAGGCGTCACGTAGGTCCTGATTGAGAACACAATCGCTCTCGACTTCGGAAGGCGTTGTAGAAACTGCCTCTCGACCCGCAGGAACAAGTCGTCCAGCTCAACAGGATGTGCCCCATCAGGTTCTAAGTTATGATGGGAGTTGATGTGGAAGAGCTCCGAGCTATTGTCGATGGCGTAATTGAAACGCATAACGGGAGAATCTACTCTTAACCGTTGAAAGAAGCGATCCATCGACATCGCGAGCTTGTCTTCATACTGAGGGACTTTACCTGCATGGATTTCCCATAGAGAGAGGCCGATACGTTCCTGGAGCTTCCAGCCCGCTGTGGAAGAAGTCAGCACAAATTGAGGGGGATTGGATCCCGTGCTAGCTTACCAGGGAAGCAGTTCGCACCTGCTCGGAGACGAGTGATTCGCGGGTCTTCTTCATCTGGCTGCATAATGAACCAGTCCTCTGTAGACAGGAGGCCCATGACTTGCAGGGGGTGATAAGACTTCCAGGTGGAAGACTCCCTCCGTAAGTCCCATTTGTCTCCTGTTACCAGGTTGGCAATCCCGGTCGCAGTTGCTCGAAACATAGAAGGATAGCGCCGGGGTAACATGTCCGCCAGGAGATTCAGTGCCTCATGACAAGCTTCTTCGCTCCCTGGAAGGTATTGGATTGTCTTTTCAGGATGCTGCGTGAAGAGCTCCACTTTGTACCGATACCGCTCGAGATACTTGTGGTCAATTTCGACCCAGTCCTCCAAGCATGTCCGCTTGATGCCCATTGTGATGAAATGAGGACCATTGTGCCATGGTCTGTAAGGCGCTTCGGGTTGCGTCGTCCAGTCTAAATTCTCTTTGGGTTTGAAGTGCTCGAAGGAAATCGAGTCCCAGTCTGGTACCTTGTTAGCGCCCCCCGGTCATTCGCTTGGACCTTTGCCACTTACCTTGCTTCGCAGTCTTCTCTGCAACGCCGAGTTGTCGTGCTTGCCCTCCAGCTGAGCAGTCGGCCAGAACGACGGCTTTCCGACGTCGATCTTGGATGAAACTGAGAACGACGTAGCTGCAAAGCAGCGCAATGACCAGGAGTGAGCATGACAGGGGAGACTCACTTCCGGGCGTATTCTTCCACATTAGGAGGGCCTGGATGTTGAGCATCGTCAGGTTACGTAGGCGAACTTGTGTCAATGTGAACCATTACCCTGGGCAAACATTTTGATATCGCGCCCGGGACACCTGCAAGCCATCAAATGAAAGTCCTTATACGGCGACCCTCGCCAGAAATTTCGACAAGTTTCACCCTTCGCTGTGTCCGCAATGCGTTGTTGGAGTCGCGCTCTCGCGATGAGTGGACCCAGTGGAGATATTCACCTGCAGGTTCCAATTCGGCGTGACAAGATCCTCGCTTGTCCTTATCATTCGACGCGACGATCGTACCAAGGTTCGCTGCGAGAATTTGCGCCGAAAAGTGGTGGACAGGTCCGAGCGGTCGTATCCTTTTTTGTCGGATGGTCGCCAGATAAGACGCAGATCAAGCCATTGTCGTACAAGACGCTAGTCATACAGTATTACTTGACCTGCTCGAACCTCATTGTTGACGCTGGCCATCGACACCCCGCGTGAGGCTTGACACCACGGCTTGTCTCTGTAGTCCGTTCGCGACCATTGGACATGTTTTCCCGACCTCTACAGATATGGTGACCCCTTCGAACACAAAGACATGGTTGAAGACGCCTGTGGGATCGAACCTGCTCGCCCAAATCAGTGCCGACCCTGGATTGCCGCAGCCAAAGCCGACCGTGTCCTCGTGGCAGCTTCCACCTCACCCCGAGGTCGCCAAAATTCATTCCAAAGAACTGCCTCGCGTTACAGATTATCTGATCATAGGCTCGGGCATAGCAGGATGCGGTGTGGCCAAGACCCTGCTCGAACACCCGAGCTCAGGATCGGCGATAGTCACCGTGCTGGACGCTCGCGGATTGTGCAGTGGTGCCACTGGCCGCAATGGAGGTCAACTCGTCAAGCCATATGCTCTCCGGTTCGCTCAAGTGGCCGAATCATTCGGAGTTGAAATGGCGACCAAGGTAGCTCGTATGGCATTGCACACGTTGGAGGAAATGCATAAACTTGCGAACTCGTATGACGAAGACCTCAAGAAGGAGGCCAATGCACGAAGAGTTACAAAACGCATCGTCTATATGGACGAAGCTTCGTGGAACCGGGTGCTAGGTGCTGTCGACTTGTACGAGACTCACCTGCCAGAGGAAAAAGGGTCTTTCCGGTACGTGCCTAAGGAGCAGGTAGAATCGGTAGGTGACCCGCCTTCACACCGTCCCTAGGCCTTTCGTCCCTCTCCTTTCCCTCCGCGGCGAGTGGTCCCCCTGTTGGCTTGGCTAACACCACCATGAATCAGGAATGGAACGTGAAAGGCGGCTTTGGAGGATACCAATTTCCGGCCGGAGTTTGTTGGCCTTATCGACTGGTCACTGGTGTCTTCAAGCGCCTTTGCGACCTGTATCCGGGGAGGATCAACATCGAAACTCACACCCCCGCTACCACGATCCTCTATGATGCTGAGACGGACCCTAAATACCCATACACGGTGGTGACCCCCCGAGGCGTCATCCGCGCAGCTACCCTCGTGCACTGCAATAATGGCCACGTTGGCCATTTGCTGCCTCGCATGAGAGGTAAGATCTGGCCTATACGAGGAACGACGTCGGCTCAAAATGCTGGACCGATGTTCCCGGACCTGAGCAACAAGTGCTCGTGGACCTTCTTGTCTGACATGCATTACGACAAAGCCACTCGAACAATTCTGATGGGTTGGTGGTACGGTCTCCAAAATCCTCCTAACGGGGACATCTGGATAGGAGGGGACCACAAAAGAATCGAGGACGTCTTCACGGCCGACGATTCGACCATTGGCGATTACAACAGGGAGACCATCACCAATATTCTACCCACTGTGTTCAATCGAAAATGGGTTCCCGAAAAGCCCAAAATTAATGGAGTGTGGACGGGTGTCATGGCCCAGACGGCTGACACTCTCCCCTTTGTGGGGAAATTGCCCGACAGCATCACAGGGCGACCCGGGGGAAAGGAATGGATTGCGGCTGGATGGAACAGTTACGGCATGACCAATGGATTGACCAGTGGCGAAGCTGTGGCCAAAATGATACTCGGGGAAGCACCACCTTCATGGTTCCCTGAGGCATACTTGCCAACAGAAAAGAGGTTGGGTGGCTCGCTGATGGCGCCTGAGGCAGCCACTCTGCGTTTCTTGGAGCAGTCTGGGATAGGATCCACCTTGGAGACAAGTGAAGCACCCAGATCCAAGTTGTAGAGCAGGTGTCTCTCTTCTCGTGGCTCATGAGAAGCAGACGCTATTATATCACAACAACCGTGCGTGTGTATAGTTATCAGAATATCGCTGGGCAAAAACGCCGGGTGTTTGTGGTGTGCAAATTGGCGGCTGTGATCAGGTAGGTAGACCGAGAAGACAAAGTATAAACATCTGCATAATTAGCCCGGCTTCCAATCCATACTGTGTTCCACTCGAGAAAGCGCATTTCAACCAAAACGCGACGCCGCAAGGGAGTTAAGTAAAAGTGGTCTAGTTTGGCTACATGATCTGTAGTGCACCTTGGAGTGTGGTGCTGTCGATAGACCGGTATTCTGAGACCAGCTTAACCCATCTGATGATAAACCAGAGGACATTTCGCCCAGAGATTAACAAAAAACAGGAGAATCGTAAAGGAAAGTGTGCGCTGGGACACGTGCCCGGGTCATAAGATCTGGAGTAAATGGCATCCAGCACTCGACGCACGCAGCCCTCGAAGAGTGTTCAACAGTGTGATGGTGACAATGTATACGGTATATCGATGGTGTCCTAAGTCTCCTTCTTACAACTTGGAATGCATTTGGCCTTGGGTAGACCCACATATCTCGATGCCACGTCCCGAGGAGTTTTCCGTCCGTCTTACATGGCAATAGCTACAAATCCCACCAAGATCAATCGCCGAGCACCTGGCACAAGACTGTCGAGTCGTTCAAGCCTTTTCAACCACCCGGACCCCTTTGTCTCGTCCGATACCGACCAGTTGCAACATTTCGCGCCAGAAGCCAATGTCCTCTCCAACTAGGGTTGCTTCGTGGGCGTCGACGGCAGGACGCTCCCAGACTAGGTCCATCTCCGAAGGCTTGACAAATTTGGTGCGCTTGACAATCTTCCAGAAGCAGAATGTGACGGGCGCCAGCAGCAACAGAATGTAGTAGCTGAAGAAGGTATCATTGCTCCATGGGAAGACGAAGCTGGAGTATCCGAATGTCAGAAGCACGATCGGGAACCAGACAGCGTTGACGTATGACAAGTACGGCTGTGCCCAGCCTCGAGAAGGCAGGGTAGACCGGTCAATGCCCTGGGCCTTGAGGCCACGATAGAAGAAGATGTAAGTGATGATGATAGTCAAATAGTTGATCAGGCCACCGGCGGTTCCAAGAGATACGAGCCTGTATCGACAGTCAGCGCTTTGGTCACACAATGCAGAGAACATGGATCGATTGTCCGTACCAGTAATATACTTTGGACGAGCTATTGCTCAGTTGTAGGAAAGCAACAGCCGAGAATAGCAGGGTCGCTGCCAAACAATAGATGGGTATTCCTGATTTGGTGCACCGAGGGAAGATTTTGGGCGCCTGGCCTTGCTTGGCCAGCCCGTACAGGGCACGGGTTCCACCGTAGAGGTAGTTGTTGCCGGCGGAGATGATGCTGGTGAGAAGCAGAGCATTAATGATACTAGGCAGGGCGGTAATGCCCATGTTTCGTGCAGCTATCACATACGGTGAGGCTGCGCCGGTGCCAGCTCCGGGTTTGGTGCCGTTGAGCACGCCCAGCAGGGTCGGATCGTTGGCGGGAAGGACGATTCCGATACACAGGGCTGACCCAACGAAGAAGATGAGGAACCGCCAAAACATGGTCTTGTATGCGTTCTTGACCGTGACCCGAGGATTGAGAGCCTCTCCGGCCATGACGGAGACATAGTCCGGGCCGGTGATGATATAACTAGCCTGAAAGTAGCAAGCGAGGAAACCTTCAAACCTGCCCAGGCTACCGGTGTGGATATACTCGAGGAAAGCGCCCTGTCGTATGGATCGGGTTATCAGTATGCCATCACGAGCGGGTTTCGTGGAAACGTGGATGTTATATCTTACAGGGTTGTTCCAAGTGCGGAAGCCGTAAGCGTCATGCTGCGGATTGCCACCGACCATGGTGACGAAGGTGAAGCAGAAACAGATGGCGAGCAGCAGCACTTTTCCTGTCGAAAGCCAGAATTCAGCCTCTCCATAGTAGTTGACTGCAACCGCATTAAGCAGACTAGAAGTTCTCTTGCTCAGCAGGATATCCTCTGGAACGAGCAACACGCCCATAAAGACTCACGTATATAGCACAATCATTACGCAAATGACTGCAGCAATGGGGATGTCGTCGCGCCAAAATCCCAGGATCAGGCTTGTGCTGACCATTTCAAATGGAATTCCCAAGGCAACGTAGATATAGTAATTCCATCCGACCATGAAGCCAAGTGCTGGGTCAACCCATTTGCTAGCGTGTTGAATGAAGGCTGCCGGCACGGGCATGAAGGTGTCCATTTCGGCCGAGCAGGCAGCTGTGATGGCCTGGAACCAGATATGAATAAAGTACCCCAGAAGTAGACTTCCGGGTCCACCGTGTGACAGCGCGCCACCCATTGCGATGAACAGCGCGCCTCCAATTGTGCCGCCAATAGCGTTCAATTGGATCTGACGGTTGTTCAGGCGACGCTGGACCTTGAACGTAGCGTTGCTGCCCAAGGTCTCAGTCACAATAGCCCCAACATTGTGGCGGGAGTTGCCGTCCTGAGTTGAACTCGCATCGAGAACAGAGGTTGTGACCGTCTCCTTTTCCATGGCCAGCTCTTCGGTGGGCCCAGTGGCCTCGTTGGATATAGGTGATACCATGGCTACTCCGAGGCCTTGGACTGATTAGGACGCTCGCAAACTGACAACTGTTCTCCGACAAGGTAGCAAGGCGTGGGTCAACACCGGAGTTCAAAAAAGGTCACATAGGTATTCTGCGGACACGGAAGAAGTTTCTCGAAGTCTATTACCCTTGTGCACCTGTAGCTTTATACTGAAGTACTTGGTGGTTTCTGGGTTTGTGGTATTTCAGCTATCAGCCTCTGGCAAAGGCTGAAGTGTAGATAAACTCGTCCCAGTCAAACCGAATTGCATGAGCGCCCCAGACCCGCTCATGATAAAAGCTAAGGTCGCATCAAGGCTGAGCAGATATGCCCCGTTGCCTAGTGCCTTTGTTCGCTGCGAACAAGATCGGGCGCAATCGGCATTGGTCTTATCATGTGGGGCTCGCGTGAAAAACTGACAACAAATTTCAAGGCCAATCAGAACAGGTAACGTCAATAGATGGATAATGTCAAGCCTTGGTATAGTACATTGACCACCTCTCTGAATTGGCAGACAGGCTGAGTGAACCTGAAGACATGGCTACACACAACTATCTCGAAGCGTCGGCAATTGCCCAGGAGAGGAGGGCGGCGAGCATTGCCGCCTATTACGAAATTCCTGCATGGTGCGAGGAAAGGTTACCACACAACTTGACCGATTTCTCTCTTCGGCCAGGCTCTTACTATACCGATCACGAAGTCGAGATAATTCGATCGGAGGCCAATGTTATCCTCGAGAAGATCAAGGGCAAGATATGGACAGCCCTAGAAGTTGCAAAGGCGTTTTGCAAGGCTTCTGCTCTCGCTCAGGAACTCGTATGGCTCTCGTTCTCCGAATTCTAGTCCATGTCTGCTGATCATACTAGACGAATTGTGTCACAGAAGTCCTGTATCCAGAAGCAATTCAAAGTGCGCAGTTTCTTGATGACTACCTCTCCCGGACAGGAAAGACCGTCGGGCCACTACATGGTCTGCCCATTTCGTTGAAGGACTGTTTTGTCACAGCGCCTCATCCTTCTAGCAACGGGATGGCAGCATTCGCGAATGAGCTAACCTCGAAGGATAGTCTACTTGTGACTATACTACGAGACCTTGGTGCTATATTCTATGTCAAGACAAACGTCCCCGTTGCAAGGATGATGGCCGAAACTAACAACCATGTCTGGGGTGAGACTCGCAATCCACTGCATAAAAAACTTAGCCCAGGGGGGTCGAGTGGCGGAGAAGGTGCGCTAATAGCGTTGTATGCATCACCACTGGGTGTCGGGACCGATATTGGTGGTTCTGTCCGCATTCCATCCGCTTACTGCAATTTATTTGGCTTGAAGCCAAGTTTCGGCCGATATCCTCACTACGGTGCAAGGCCAAGTATTCCAGGTCAGGAATTTATTCTAGCGGTTAACGGCCCCATAGCTCGGTCAATTGAAACCCTGCGACTCTACTCCGAGGCAGTCCTATCGGAGCAAGCTAGACCCTGGGAATATGACATTAAAAGCCTGCCAATTCCTTGGAGAAAAGACGTAATACAGCCACCTGGTCGTCGAATGAGGTTTGGTATTATCAGTACGCACGACGGACTCGTGCACGTTCATCCCCCGGCCGAACGAGCTCTCGCCAATACGAAGGCGGCCCTAGAGAAACAGGGTCATGAGATTATTGAATGGTCTACTGAAGACCATAAGGATTTGATTCGGGTACAAGATATATGGTGAACTACTCTTGTTCATGCTAACGGAGTTTCACTAGGAATTTGACGACGGACTCTTCAACTTAGGTGGAGCCGCAATCATGGACCTCGTTAAGGCATGGGGGGAGCCTGTTTTTCCTTGTATGCAGGGCTATGCTCTCGCTGCTGAAGCAGAAGAAATATTAGGAGCCGCGACAATAAGGTCCATGGTCGTCAAACGGAACGAACTCCAAAAGGCCTATCTGGATCGTTGGAACGCCACCGTAACGGAGGGAAAGCCCCGAATTGATGGTATCATCTGCGCGACAGCCCCATGGACGGCACCTCGACTTGGACAGACACAACAGAATTTCTACATTGGATCTACCAGTTTTGTGAATTTCCTGGGTAGGTGTTTTCCCAAAAAGTCAACCTCTGAGGGCTTTACTCACCAGCCTCCCAGACTTCTGTGCTTGCACCTTCCCGGTCACATTTGCAGACAAGGAGCTTGACAAAGCTAGAGATCTCGGTTCTAACTTCGCGCCCTTGACGGATCTCGACGGTAGAATCCAGGCCGATTACGACGCTGAGTTTTACCACGGAGCACCAGTCGCGTTGCAGATTGTCGCTCGCCGCCTGGAAGAGGAGAAGTGCCTTGAAATGTGCGAAGTGATAGACGCCGCTCTTAAAGCATCATGATTATCATAGGGTAACTTCTAGAGGCATCCTACCTATATAGGCCTATACTAGAACCTAAGGATCACGTCGGAGCGTAGTCTACCTAGCGTTGACTAAATTAGATTACGACCTAAGTTAGCTTAGTAGTACTACTCTATTACGAACCGCCTTAGACCTTAGTCAAACGACCATACCTACTATCAGGGAGGAAACTATACTAACCTCATGAGGGAAAAGGACATAGCCTGAGTATAGTAGAAGTACTTAGTGGCGCTTAGTTCGCTAGGGACTAAGTAGTACTAAGTGTAGTATACTAGGTTAGGTAAAGCGCGCTTAGTTATAATTAGTCTCCTTAGTACTAAGTATGACTAAGTAACACTAAGTACGAGAAAGTATTCAACTAGGGCGAGGCTCTTAGCTAGAGGTATTAACTCGTACGGCGGTGGGCATACTAGTAGGGGTAACGGCTATCGCTCAATAATAATAATAATAATAATAATATAGAAGGTCCTAATTAGATAGGTTCTATAACTAGATAGATAACTTAATTACTCTCTACTCGTACATC
>NW_019173859.1:0-15951 GCF_001646965.1 Fonsecaea nubica | reverse complement strand
TTTTTTCTTTTTTTTTTTTTTTTAGGTATCGGGGCCACCCGGCGTCTTACCCGTGTGGTTGTTCGGATGGTTAAGTGGTGTTTAAACAACAGCTGTTAGCGACCTCGTCTTGTTAAGCTCGGAACCTTGAAGGAAAGCTAGTGGCATCATCCGAGCTCCGTACGGTATTCTAAGTGACATTAAGCGTATTAAAGCCTATCTCCCCCCGTTACGTTTACCCTTAACGGCCACTACTCCATCCGTACTACCGACGACGTTAATCTCGAGGTGTTTAGGTAATAGAAGAGGTTAGCCTAAAGCCTTATATATGATATACTCGCTATCCACCCTAATCGTACGCCACTCGCGAGAGGAAATTAAACCCATTCCCCTTCTACTAATTAAGGTCGTCTTAGTATTTCGGCCCCGTAAACATCCACTTTATATAACGGGAACTAGGCCCCTCTAGGTAGGGTAGTACATTCTACGCTCCCTCCCTCCCTCCCTCCTACGTAAGGAGTGCGAGACCTTATCTCCCCGGCTCGATTTAAGGTATGTTCGAGGTGATTACCCCTCGGATTCGAGATTATATATATACATTCCTTAACTAAATTAGGGACTCTTAGAGTTAACGATATCGTCTACCTCTTCCACAGTATATAGATCCAATCCCCTCCCCTAGGTATGACCGTACGGTAGGTCCCCCCGCCAGCTCTAATAGAGCTATAGCCACCCTAAACCCAGCCCTCTCAGCGCCTAAGTCGATTAACCCGTTCCTAGATAACCTCTTCTTCTTTAACTTTAATGCGGAGGACGACGGCCCTATAGGCGAGGGTAGCCCTAACGCGAGTAAGGACGAGTTTAATGATCCCGCTAACGGGGCTCCTCGTACTACCTCGCTAAGTCTATCTAATAGCGAAGCCGACGGCTTTAGTAATAACGATGCTATTAATATTGCGGTCGACGCCTATAGCTGGAAGATTAACTACTCTCGGGGGCATTATTAACTCCGCGGTTCGTTCTAGCCTCCTCCTCTCTCCCCGATCTAGTAGGAAGTCCCTAACTAGAGTAGTGGTCCTATAGTGAAAGACTTCCTCTCCCTCCCTTAAGACCCTAACTTTAACGGTACCCGCGCGATCGAGATACTCTAATAGCGGTATACTATCGACTATAGTAGCCGTAGGGCGGGTAGCCGGACTATACTCGCGGCCGACAACTACTACCCTATCTTCTCCCTTAATATAATTATCATTATCGGGCAGCTAATAAAGCCTCTTACTTACCTTAACGGCTACTTCTTCGACAATATTACCCTTAGTTTTCGGAACTAGCGCGCCTTATATAGTCATAAGTACATCTACGGTATCTCTTTTAACCTCCAATATCGGACCTTCCGTCTCGCTACGGCGACCACCCGCGAATCCTAGTTCGTAGTTATACACCTAACCGGTAGCATCGTAAACGAGCTCTACTAGTCCTATCGCGCGTAACGTCGAGAACGGGAGGAGGCCTCGCAGTCGAGCGCCCTTCACTACTAGTACGCTTATTTCCTCGCCGAGTATATTAAAGAGCTCTTCCTCCTTAATAATCTCCTTAGCGAAGGGGTCGAGGCGTCGTAGCGCCTCGATAGGCCCGAGACCTAGACGATCACCTTTAATAAGTGGACCGCCTTCTAGCGGCTCTTTATAGAGCACTAGTCCGACTATATCTAGGACTATACCGAGGATTCGTTCTAGTACGATAACTAGCCGGCCTTCTACGCGTACGACTACGAGGCTAATATTAATATCCGGGCGGAGGAGTTACTATAGTCCCTCCCTAAGGAGACGACCCTCCGCCCGCCTAAGGACGAGAGCTCGGGCGAGAGTGAAATTGAGGAGGATAACGAGGATATCGGAGACGAGGAGAGTAAAGGTAGTGAGAACTATAGTTAGCCCACACTAAATAGTAACGATCGAAGTAGTCCTATAGCCACTCCTGTATAACTAGGCCTATCACCGACTCCTCCTCGTCCTCCTACTCGGCCGAGTCCTAACGATAAGGGTAGCGAGGGGCGTTACGCTAGCCTCCCGGGCTTACTATAGTCAATCTACCTAACCGGGCTCGAAGAACTTCAGTACGAGTTAGAGATTAAGTATATCCTTACCTATATTAGCTCTATTTCCTACGCCCTCGCGGTCGACGTCTATTACCGCGATGGGTCCTACGCGCCTAAGTAGACCGGGTAGCCTAAGAGTGTATCCCCTCGCTATCTCCTCGCGAACTAGAATTATATCGCCCGCGAGTATTATAGGGCGCGCGACTACTCCTTCTACCCCCTCGCCTTCTACCCCGCCTATAGGAACTTCTCCTCGACCCGGCCCCCGGCGTTTCTCGTTAATAACGTCCTTACGGTAATAAAGGATAACCTAAGTTACTAGAATCGGGGGGTCGACGTCCTAACGGCCGGCTACTTCTAGGCCTACTCGAATATCAAACGGAGCATCTATTACGCCCCGGACGACCTTCTCGCCACTAAGGGGATCGCGACCGCCGCCCTAACCCTCCCTAAGGCTAAGGCCGCTATATCTAGGCGGACCTAGACCCTTCGCTAGCGCCTCCGCCGGTAACTCCTAGGCTAGACGACCCCTGACGACCTAAGTGCCTCTCGTCTATTCGCGCGCGAGAGTCGCTAGATTAACGCCGCGATTAACGCGGCCGAGTTTAGTTTCCGCTTCGAATAGGTCATCTATATCTAGGTCGACCGCCTAACCTCCTATTAGCGGCGGTTCTAGACCATCCTCTAGCCTATCCTCCAGCTTATGCGGTTCTTCTTCTACGAGCTGGATAAGTATACATACCTCCTCTACTCCTTCCGTCCGACCGTCTTTCCTAGCGTCCTAGCGACCTACGCCTATATCTTTAACACCGCGCTTAGGGAGCTTCGCCGCCGGATCGACGGTCGGAAGGCTAAGGGTATAGATATTACGCTCGCTAAGGGCGTCGCGGCGATTAACCGCCTTGAAAGCTACTACTTTACGGGCTTCCCCCGCTCCCTCGTCGCCTCGGTTATAAAACCCCTCTAGACGATTGATAGTATCGAGTACGGTACCTAGCCCTACCTTGATCCCTAGCTCCTAGACCTCTAGACGGTTAGCGGGAGCCTTCACCTTCCCTAGTGGCCTCGTAGCGCTAAGGACCGACCTATTCTAATGTACATTACCGCTCTCTCCTTTTACTACGGGCCCGCGATCGCGATTAGCTGCTATACCTACGCGTAGTTCTAGGACCTCGACGATCGAGATATTACCGGGCCTAGTTAGGTTACGAAATTCTTTAACGACTTCTTCTAGGACCTCTAGATCCTCTAGTAGAAGGCCTTTATTAAGTCTTACCTCGTCCGCTATCTACGGGAGGAGTAGCGCCGCCGTGACCTCCTTTAGGACCTAGTCGTCGAGCGGGAGGCCGACCTAATCAAGCACTAGTAGAGCCTCCTCGAGAGCTAGGCGTAGAGTCTACAACCCTTTATATAGCGGGAGTTTAAGCCCATTATATCGACCCTAATCGCGCCCTACTTCGCGACATCGGCCGCTACCTCCACCTAGGTACGTTAGGACTACGTGAGGGAGCTCTATAAGTGCGGTATTAGCCTTAACCCTACGAGTAAGTCCCGGTTCGTCGCCGCGGGCTAGACCTAGTTTACTATCCTCCGCTACATTCTCTAGTACTTTACGGGGGACTCTAGTATAAAGTCTAAGCACTAGATCGCGGCTATCTCAGCGAGTATATAGTTAAACGTAATCGAATGCGTCCTCGGGGTCTACTAGTCCCGTCTAAGCTTCCGCCGCATCGTCCGTCTAGTAGGATATACACTACTTACGGCCGTCCTCTCGGCCCCGATCTAGAGCCTTAAGCGGGCGGCTATAGAGGTCTAGTATACGAGTAAGCGTTAACGGACGACTAATAAGGTGGATTTTAGCTATAACGTCCCCTTTACCTAGATCCTAGGCCTCCTCTAGTAGGGCTTTAACGCGCTTAAGCGCTAGTTCTAGAAGGGCGACCGCCGGATCCTTAAGTACTACTAGGTCGCGTAGAACTACCTCTATAGCTACCTTAGCGACCCACTCTACGACCTCCTCCTTATACTCGTCCTCACCCTCGCCTCCTACTCCGTAACGCCTATAGTAGTACTAAATAGTTACGAGTTTAGTATCGGACCCCGTAAGGATCCCGCCCTCTTCGCCGCGAACCTCGCGACCTATATACTCTAGTTCCTCCGGCCTAGTTACTTTCCCTAGTAGGAAGAGCGCTAGGTCGTTCTATCCGTACCCGAAATAACTAAGAAGATCGAATATAAGGGTGTTAGTAACTACCTCCTCCGCGAGTTAGGTTAGGTAAAGGTTATCTAGGGGAGTCGGGATATACTACGCAATACCGAACTTAAGTTATAGGATATAGCTACGTACCTCGCCTAGCGACGCAAGCTCCTCGCCCTCCGTAAGGACCTCGCGGCGTTCATTAGCCTTATCTTCCGTAGCTATAACCCTCTCTAGGTCGACTAGTGCGCCCAGCTCGTTAACCCTACTATACCCGAAATAGACTAGTATAAATAGCCTAAATGGACGCGGATGGTTTCCTATCTATCCAGCCTCCGCTTAACGAGCTAGAAGGAAGATACTATAACACCCTCACCTATAGAGTAGCCTCTTCTATATGCCTAAAGACCCCCCCGGCGTTCTCTATATCCCTATCCCTAATAGATATTATAGTGGGTATATATACTATAGTATCAAGAGGGGAAGGAATAGAAGGAGAGATATAGGCGCCACCTTGAGAAAATCTCAAGTCCCGTACCGTTGTTTAGGACACCTAGATATCTAACCACGAGAGATTCAGTCGGCGCCTGAATATATAAGGGTAGAAAGGAGTATAAAGGAGAGAAGATCTAACTCTTATACCGTGGTTCAGGACACCTAGATATCCAACCACGAGAAATTCAGTCGGCGCTTGGCCATCATACGAGTGTAGAAAGGAGTGTGAAGGAGAGAAGATCTAACTCTTGTACCGTAGTTTAGGACACCTAGACATCTAACTATAAGGAATCTAGTCGGCGCTTGACGGTCGTACGAGTGTAGAGGGGAGGACTCCCGTACCGTAGTTTAGGACATCTAGATATCTAGCTATAAGAAAGTTAGCTAGCGCTTGATATATATATAAGTGTAGAAAGGAGGAAAAAGTAGGAAGAAGAGGAGATTCTAACTCTCGTACCGCGGTTCGGGACACCTAGGTATTCAACCATAAGGAATTCAGTCGGCGCTTAACGGTCGTACGAGTGTAGAGAGGAGCGGGTAGGAGAGAAGATTCTAACTCTCGTACCGTAGCTTAGGACACTTACGTCTATTTCCAAAAAAAATATCAACATTCACTTCGAAGCGACACCTACCGCCCCTCTCCAAGTGACATGAAAATCCAGTCTTAAGTCATCCTTAGTCGATAACTACCTCTTCCTTCAGGAAAAGGGTAGTATCGTTGTCGATAATAACGTTAACGCCTCTCTTCTCTCTAGCACTTTCCTTCCTTATCGCTTCTTTTCCTTACTATATACTTATTCGCAACGCTTTTTATCTTCTTCTATAGTTTCAGTAGTAAATCTCTTTATCTAACCTATTCACCTTTAACTTAACCTAAACTTCGCACCTTTGACTCAACTAAAACTTCTCACCTTTAAATCAACCTAAACTTCTTAACCTCGACTTAACTTCATTCTCCGTCTAGTTTAATTCGCTTATTAACGATCGAGGTAGGAGTTAACACTTAACTCTCCTAATCCCTCTCTTTCCTCCTCACCCTATTACTAATAGTCATCTAGCCACTTTAACGAGCCTTCGAGGCTCTTATCCTCGGTCGTCGATATAGCCTCGCGCTAGAGCGCGCCTCTAGGTCGTAGTAGTACGACTACGATAGCTACGAATACGTCTCTTGTCCTAACGGAGGGGAATCCTCTACGAATTAACTACCTAACCTTTACATCTACGCGGGACTTTATTAACTACCTTCGTAGCCGTCCGGCCGTCTAACGTCTATCTCTCCTCTACTACTTCTAAAATACCATTAGGGACATCATTAATCAGATAGGAGATGTCGTCGACGAGGTCTAGACCTACGTCGAGAACGACTAGGATATTACCGAGGCGATACGCGGTCGACGAGAGTAGTTCGAGGACGAATTCTAGACTCTCCGTACCGTAGCTACCACCCGTCGTTAAGTACGAGACCGTTTCCGAGAGGGTCGATAGCGCCTCCTAGAGTTTACTAATGTTAACTTTGTTAACACCCTTCTCCCCGCATTAACGAATAACTTAACCGGTATCTAGAACGCGGTCCGTAATGCCTTACGGTACGGTGATATCAATCCTATAACCCTAATATAGCGTACTAATACGATCCATCTCCATCGCCTCGCGCGCGTTAGAGGATTTACTATAGGCTACGCGAGAACGACGCTAGTAATTAAGTCTAGAGACATCACTCTTGTCGCTAACTACTAGTACGGTCGAGCCAATCCTACCTAGTAGCCCTAGATTAACGACGCTATTTAACTAAATAATCTCGTCTAACTCTCCGGCGGTCTATATACGACTCGATCCTAGGCTCCTCTCTCGACCGTATAAGCTCTCGTTAATAACGGCCGACTATTAGATCCACTAATAGGACCGCCACCCTAGACCCCGTCTACGCGACGTCTTGGCACCCCCTAAGTCTAGACAATCTAGACTCGCTAAGGTGACTCTCCCCGCCCTACCCCAGCGACGCCTACTCCGGTCTACCTATCTAGCGACGTTCCTATGCCGTCAGTTAAGGGGAACGACGGTCCTAATCTCCGTCCTAGCGCTAGGCTCCCCGAGGGAGCGTATCGAGATGCTATTACGACCTGACCTTTTCAAGGCCCCGAAGAAGAAGGAGAGCGGGAAGGTTATCCGAGGAAACACGTGTAACACCGGCCTACGTAGGTCGCTAAGGGATATATATACTAATATATCAGGGCTAGGTAATATGTTAACATATACTACTAAGGGATATATAGGTTAATATATTAATATATGTTAAACATAGTAACATAGTTTAATAGAGCACTATAAATCTCCTTACTATATAGCTACTATACTTTCTATAGTTCTCCTTCGTAGTCAACTTCGTTTATAAATAATTAAGTTCCTCTTAGTTATACGCTTTACGTATAGCTCGTATACTATACTCTTAGTTTCGTCTTAGCTACTTTATCCTACTACTATATTACTAAGTAAACCTTATAGGGTTTACTAGTAACACCTTACGTATAAAGCGACTCGTAACACTTTAACTACCCTCTTAGATAGTAGTAGATCGATAACGATAGCTAGTAGTTCCAACCCTAAGTTACCTAAACCTAGGCTTACGTAATAGCCTAACCTATCTACTACTAGTATCAACACTAGTTCTGTTAATATAATAGAAGTAGCGAAGATAAAGGATGACCTTAAGGTCGAACACTTCTACGGGGAACGAAGTAAGCTCGGTATATATTTAGTTTAACTTAAAGCGGTATTTAACCTCTAGCGTACTAAGTATAGTACTTACGCGGAAAGGGTACTATTCGTAGGACTCTAACTCCGTAGATTAGCCTTCGAATGATTCGAGCCCATTATAGAAGACTACTTAAGCTCGGCTATAGAATAACGCGATGAGGAGACTAATGTAATTTTCGGAAATTTTGCCGTATATAAAGAACGTATTAAGTAAATCTTCGGAATACCGGGAGAAGAATAATCGGCGGCGTAAAGGATTCATTAACTCAAATAAATAGGATTAGCGGCTAAGTATTACGTAATGTTCTAACGATATGCTTTAAAGCTAGATTAGGAAGATAAAGCTTTCGCCTTAGTCTACTATTAGAGGCTAAAGGAATCGGTTAAAGATAGGTTAGGGGTTAATCGTCCTAATAAGTATAAACTACTCGTTGCGGCCTCCATCGAGATCGATAATTAGCTCTATAAGAGATAATTAGAAAGAAGAGGTACTTATATAGGGGGAATGACTTATAAGAATCACTAATAACATGGAGACCTAATAGACCTGGATATAGCCTAACGAGGAGGTTCAACCTTATAGAAGGTTAACACTAGGAAAAAGGGAAATTAGGGATTGAATAAGTCGGAACGAGAGAAGCGCAAGAAAAACGACCTATACTATAAATGCGGAAAATCCGGACATCGTATAAGAAACTGTAAAAATGGTCTAACGCTATATATAATAGACAACGGTATAGCCGGTTATAAAGAAATAAAGGCCGATACTTTATAGGGAGCCTAGATAGTAGCTAACGACTAGGGTAAAGAAGTATAGAAGGACTACCTAGGTATAGAATCTCGAGGAGAGATAGATAGATTAGGAAAATAAGAACCTAAGGGAGAAGCTATCTTAGAAGAATAGGAGAAAGAACAACACTCGGTTCTATCCTAGACGGTATACTACAACGATAGCTACTAAATCCACTATTTAGAAAAAGAAGGAAGTAGATAGTTCCTAAAAAGAAAGAAGGGAACTAGAAAGGATAAGAGGATTAGAATAAAGCGCTAAGAAGCTTTTACTATCCCTAAGGAAACCGAAAATAATAATAACGAGTTCTAGATGATGCGTGTACTAGAACTAAACGAACCGACTATATTTGTCGTAGTTAAATATAACGACTAGGAATTAATGCTAGTCACCTCGTATTAGAAGATACTAAACTATTAGTACGAAGAAAAGTGCGAGTTTACTACTAAATATAAACACCTAGTTATAGATCTTAAACAGCCCGTACGAGAACTAATAGCCGTTTAATACGTAATTTACTAAACTATAGGATACACTATTCTAGGTATATATGCCTATATAGGAAAAGGGGAAGAAGCGCGGACAATACCGATTATACCGCTAAGATATTAAAGCCTTAATATAATAGCATCGGAAGTTAAGGAAAGGCTAAGGGAAAGATACGCCGCCTTAGTATATACTCATTAGAATTGTAAGGAATGTAAGATAATAGCGTATATTCGATCAAGATAACCGTCGATCGGAAGCGAAGACGAAGGAGTGGACTTAGCTACGGGGTATAAGGTAGGGTACGACCTATATAACGACTATCGTAACGGGAGGTTTATCATCGACGAACTAGATAAGATACTTATAATATACGACGACATCTATTACCGACAATATATTATTCTAGACGCCGATGAAAGGGAAGTTAATATCGCGATAAACTACTAGGTTATAGGATAGTGCGAAGGAGGGTACGTCTACGATAGAGTATACGACTATATCGCGTATCACCCCTTCGCGTTACCCTAAATAGTAATTAAGAAAGTAGAGCTACGATAGTGTTAGGATAAAGAATACCTAGAAAGAGACGAGACTTATATATATTAACTAACTTAACCGGACACTATATAAATTAGACTCCTAGAAGGTAGAATAAAGAAGATTATTAAAGTAAGAGAATAATAGGAGTCGCTATAGAGAGCGAGGGGGATGATTAAAGAACCTATCTATCGAAAGCCGGACTCTTAAAAAGCATTAGAGTTATCGACGAGAGAGAAGACCCCGATTACTATTATAGAAGGCTTTAGTGTATGAACGAATAGTGCGAGGAAAGAGACGAGTTTTATCTACACTATTAGAATATAGACCCTCGACATCCTGAAGACCCGATCCCGAGATAACTCTATATACTACTCGTACACGACTAACTTTGCGAAGAATAAGAGTGCCTATAGAGAAACGAGATACACTTATATTGCCAATAAAATACTATATATATAATATTTATCGATAGTGAAGACGGAGACGGTCACCCAAATTAGCCCTATATCGTTAAAGACATCGTCGACAATAGATTTAGCGGAGAATTCATAGCGGAAGACTTTTTATGCCTAAATCCCGATAGGTGCTCAATAAAGTACGAACATCGATATGTCTACAATGTAGATCCGAACTATAGAGTTATACTACTTATAGAATAAACGACGTTCGACGCTATAGAAGAATGCCGTAATGAGATATATAAGTGGATTAAAGAAAGATATATCCACTAGCTAAAAAACTTATAAGTGACGACCTAAAGAGGCGGGGAAGTCATAATAATAATCGAAAGGTTAGAAAGCCTCTGGAATTGAGAGAGATAACTAAACTAGGGAACGACTATATAGCACTTATAGCTTACCTCGTAGGGACCCTAGTATAGGTTATAATCGATTTAGGAGCTAATTAGAGCTACGTAAGTATAAGTATAGTAGAAAAAACACGAAACTATAAAGTAAGAAAGATACTTCCGTACCCACTGAGAATAGTAGATAGACGATAGTTATAATAGGTTACGATAGAATTAAAAAATATCTTATTAACGATAGGTGACCATCACGAGCGAGTTACGCTAGATGTAGCGAACATCCCGAAATATAATGTAATCTTAGGAATGAACTAGCTTTAAAGAAATAACCCTATGATCGATTAGAGGACGAAGACGATTACCATCACGGATAGTAGTACCGACAAAAGGGAGGACCGATCATCCTTAAAGGCCCTAAAAAGAATAGTTTTAGTGCGACTACTAGAGAGAACGCTAGCTAGTACTATCGTAGAAGAACTCCTAGAGGAATATAGAGACTTCGAAATCCTCACTAAAGAAAGATAGGGCGAAGCGGCTCTACTATAATATAAGCTATAGGACTACGAAATCCCATTCGAAGAAGGAAAAGTACTAACGCACTATAGAGGACTAATCCCGATGTCTAAAAAAGAAGAAGACTTCCTAACTCTATTCTAGTCTGGCTGGGTGACCCGTCTACATATAAAATAGGTCTTAGTATAAGGGGTCGGGTTATCAATCTACGGGTGATGCGTCTACTAACAAAAACTCTTAGTTATCCCCTATTACTTTCGCGTCTAGTTATAAGAGTGAAGAATTTCGCTATATCACCCTATACTATCAATCATCTATTGTTTTAAGGGTTATAACTTATTTAGGATGCCCGAGGGGCCGTCCGAGCTTAATTTTGACTCCCTAGACCTAAGACGCGGGTCGGTAGTAGATGATAATGTACTAGATACCGGTGGAAGTACGTCGCAGCCCGCCCCGACACCGCTAGTTCAATGGCTACGGCCACTCTCAGAGTTCGGGGTCATTCTCTACACCGTCCACTAGATATACTACATACTAGGCTCGAATCTAAGCGAACATCTCAAGCGGAGGCATAGTATTAAAGGTAAGCTAGCTAAAAAGATCGCTAGCTGGGTGGCAGTATAGAACGTGGCGGCCGAGGTAACTCGTCCATCGGATTATAGCTCATTTATCCACGGGCTACAGTTCCGCGAGGGCTTCGCTTATAGCGCCGCCGAGGCGTGTAGGCATCTCCGAGCTAGTAAAGAGAAGCTGGAGCGACACGCTAGTGAAGCGTATAGCGTCGATACGCGGCGCCAGCAGAGAGAGCAGTATATATATCGCAAGGTGACACTATAGTATTTCTTCGCTAAGGCCCCCGATTACTGGATTGTACGGCGAGAGATACCTAGTACACCGGGGCCACTAGCTCTCGGTGAGATCGATACTAGCTTCGGCGGCCGTTACCGTATCGGCAGCGCCGGTTATGACCGTAGTTAACCCGGTCCTAACGTGGCTTAGACACTTACCGCCGGCTTAGAGAGCGCTATAAAAGAGGATGAGGCCCGCTACCGCCAGCTTAGCGAACCCAACTACGTCTCCGAGATCTCGCCGTAGCTACGGAAGAGCGCGTTCTACTAGTACTTAGCCGGGTTAGAAGCTGAATTCGTTACTATATCCTATACTACGCCTAGGTCGGACGACGACGACCCGCGACTTTATAAGTTAGTCTAGTCTATTAAGCGTATACTATAAAAGGTGTATAAGTTAGTACCGAACTTATTACATGTCGATGCGCGGGTATTAAATACATTTCAGGCCGGCACTACCAGCTAGGATCCATTCCAGCTCTTATAGAATAAGTTATCGTTCCGGAATTATCTCTCCGTACTTTAATCGTTAATATATTACTATACCCGTGTGTTTGAAGGTCATTTTAGTCGAGAGATGTTTATCGCCACCGATTCTTAGATGAAGGCATTAACTTCAGCGTTAGGTGTCGGCGCGAAGCTAGCCGAGCTACGTTCACGGGAGGATAGGGAGATTACTAGAGATGCTGAAGAGGAGGACACTCGTTTAGAATCCGAACCCTAAGAGCTAATTAACTAGCTGGAACCCGAGCTCGACCACTATATCTTCAATTTCTACGTAGCACTTGTTCAATATAAGCTTAAGTGGGTCTACGACAGCGCAATCATGTCATTTTTAGCCGCACGGTCATCTCTAGTCAGTCTCGAGGACTAGACGATCACGTTTCGCCCGGAAGGCTAAGTAGCGGGCATATTAAGTAAGCTCATCTACTGCTGTTAGCTGATTCTCCTCCAGGACGCCTACTACATCAAGGAATACTATGAGCTCGAAGACATCGAAGAGCCATTAAAGTAGCTCTATCAGCAGTAGCTTCTCAACGACACTCGCGGCCCGATAAGCGTGATAGGTGACTAGCGTCTCTACACAATGTACGTCGGTAGCGCATCCATTCCTAAAGCGTTAGTAGTCTAGGACGCCGACGGGAAGAATCTATTATACGGCGACATTCGATACGGCATCGGTAATCTAGCGGACGAAATCAGTATAGCTTTCCGTAAGGCGAAGCGAATCTTCTACGACGAGTTGTATTTTGGGTTACCCGGTGTGCCGACGTTTCCACTAGTTAAGCTGTAGGATAACTAGTCTAATAATCAGCCCGGGTATAGCTTCATTAAAGATCCCCGTAACGCCGTCTACTTCGAGGGTTACTAGGACTAGCTCATCCGGTATATCGGATAGGACCGTACGCTCCTTAACACGGTCTTCTATACGGAGTAGTATAAGTTTAACGATACGGCATCATAGCCCGTCCGACCCGAATTCGCCTAAGAGTACGAGATCTTTAATGAAGGGTTTAAGGACGCGTTAGTAGTTCTACTTTATAAGGGCTCTAGGTAGCCCACCCGTCGAGTCGAGTTCTTAGGTATTCGCTAGCGTAATTCGGGTCTAGCGATCTATAATCTCCGTTTACTCTTTGAATTTCTATATTTCGTTCTTAGTTATCATAAGGCGCAAACTCGCATATACGTATCTCGCTCTCCGGTTCGCTTTATCTTCCCCGAGCTCGCTTAGTTAGTAGTTTAATATCTAGTGTTAGTTATACCATTTCGCATCTATCTCTCGCGGCGGTGTAATGTCCCCGCGGAGGTCGGGGATTATCTCTTTAACTATAGGATTAAGTTATAGCCCGAGAGATAGATGACGGCCGTACTTACCCACTAGAGCTAGCGTAGTCTCGGGCGGGCGATTTCGACCTAGAAATGGCGTTAAATTGCGGTAGCTATCGCGGTAAAGTACTTTAGCGGTCTCAAATTCAAAGGCGACACTAACATTACCGGTGACGAGGACGACGACGTCGACGAAAGTACGGCGGTAGACGGGATTACGCTTCCCGCATCATTCTACGCTTAAACCACGTATAGTAGGCGGACGGAGAATCGCATCTACGGTGGCCGCACCATCAACTTTACGGGATAGTTAACGGACGCCGGCGTCTAGGTATATCTCTAGACTAGTAAGCTCTAGTAGACACTCTTCGAGCGCGAGATCCGGGATCTACCGCGGGGGAAACGGATACGTCCCGCTTCGACATAAGACCCCGGTAGATCTACGTCGTCTCTCATCAAAAAGATCGCGTATCGCACCTAGGCTCGACATCGGATTATATAGGGGTCCGAGGATGTTCTAATCGCGCTTCGGCATCTCTTTCGAGATCCCTAGGCGTGGTTTCAGTCGGCGGTTCAGTAGTAGATAGTGGAGGCCGTCGCGTCTCGATACCCCGAAGTCGTGGTCGTCGTCCGCACCGGGGGTAGGAAGAGTCTCGCATACATGATTCCCCCGTTCTTACCGTAAGCCGCTACGACGGTAGTAGTGATGCCGCTCGTAGTACTAAAATAGGATATAGTCCGGCGATTTCAGGATTTAAACATCTAGTACTCGATTTAGAGTGGGTACGATAGTAGTAAACGCTTCAACAGTGTACCGGTCGTCTTCGTCTCCGCCGAGTAAGCGGTCTAACAGCGATTTCGGACGTAGATCGGGATGCTCAATGCTAATTAATAGCTCGACTAGGTCGTGTTCGACGAGGCGCATCTTATTCTAACCGCTTTATCGTATCGACTTAAGATGGCGATACTCCGGTTTCTCCAGGAGCTCCGATGCCCGGTCGTCTTTCTATCGGCTACTCTCCCGCCGGTGATGATAGAGGAGTTCTCGGGGCGGATATTTCTCGACTAGGCCCGCGTCATCCGCGACATTACATTCCGGGCCGACATTCAGTACGTTATCTAGTAGTAGCCGGGGGCGGCGGAGAGCTTTGGTAAGGGCGAGGGCGAGACGTTCGATAAGTAGGTGATCTCCATTATTCGGCGGACTCTCATATTCTACGAGGCCTATAAAGCTTAAGCACGGTGTATCGTCTACGTCGAGAACCGCGAGGTGACTCGGACGCTAGCGGAGCTACTTAATTATAAGTTCTATCATTCCCAGTCCGGCACGGTCTAGGAGAAGGACCAGGTCTTACAGCGCTAGCGCCGCGGTGAATATAAAGCGATCGTCGCGACTAGTACATTTAGGATGGGGGTCGACTACGCGCACGTCCGGAACGTATTCTACTACGGCTTACCGAGTGATACTATCAATTTCTCGCAAGAGGTGGGTCGTATTAGGCGGGACGGGGGTAGTAGTGTTAGTACGGTCTTATTACCCCGTCACGCCTAGGCTATAGACAACGAGCGCTGGGAGCGGGAGAAGCACGTCACTCCGCTATCTACGCGCGTCATATAACGCTATACGAATATACGGTGTCTCGGAGCGGTACTTAGCTAGTACGTTAACGGCCCCGAGTATATATAGTACTATACCGATATCCGGCTCCGGTACAGCTTTTGCCGTCTTAATAGTGGAGTTAACGGCTTCGACGGGCTCTTCGACCCCGCGGTGGAATGCGATACAACGCCGTAGTAGGATTTAGAGCCGGTCGAGCTAAGTCTAGGTCTAGGAGGGGAGGGGGACGAGGACGGGGACGAGGACGTCACCGACATTAACGAAGCTACCGGTCTATACGAGGGTAGTCGCTAGCGACTCTAGGAGGCTGAACGTAATAGTACTTACCAGCTTACGTAGTACATCCAGCGGTTAGGGCAGTAGAAAGGACGTTATTTAATCTACCGACTACTCCACGACGACGGTCTCCCCCACCACGATCTCAACTAGTGTCGGCGGTAGAGTAAGTTCCGGTTCTTCGATACTAAGCGACCATTCGTAAAGAAGGCGAAGACCTAAGAATGGATGACGGAGTGGACGGCGTGCCGGGGGTGTAGTTAACCGCCGATCATCTATAGTGACTAGGACCCCTAAGTAGGACCGACCGGGTGCGAATTCCGGGATATAGTACTGTCGGCGGCTTAGGCGGTTTACTATATACGTAACCACTAGGGCGAGACATTAGAAGAGTTTAGTGGGCAGCTCGGTAGGTTCGAGAAAGAGGAGGACTAGGTGAAGTAGATAGGCGAAGAGATAGCGTTATTTAGCGACCGTACGATTCAAGCGGTACGGATACTCAATAAGGTACTTAAGAAGCTTGAACTAGGTAAGGTATGAGTGGATTTCTACGGCGTTAAGGCGAGGATATATGATTACTATCTTTAGGGGTCCTATACTGTAGGGAAAAAACGGCCCAGGGATGTCAGGTTAGGGCTAGAAATTTCCCTGAAATGACCGTACAGGAGGGAACCCCCCCGTCAGTCGTAGCTCACTTACTACGATTAAAAGCGTCCCCTAGG
>NW_019173858.1:0-16025 GCF_001646965.1 Fonsecaea nubica | reverse complement strand
GGATACGCTAGATACATACATAAATTCAATTCTTTTTCGGGTGGCCAGACGTCCCTCCCTCCCTCTCTCCCTCCATCCCTCCCTGCCTGGGCTATATTATATATGCGCGCGATAAATCCCCGTGGAGTCAAATTTCGTAGGACGTTCGTCGTAAATAGTAGTTGAACCAGTCGTAGACAATGAAATTGGAGGATTCCGTCAAAAAAGCCAAGGGGAAAGTGTCGCCGAAGGACTGGTTTGTTAAAGTCAATTCGTATCCCGAAGGTCTCTCTCCCTCTTGTTTCTTCCTGCTGGTGGCGATGGCAATGCCGCACAGTTTATTGTATTGCCGCCAGCCGTCAATACCACAATGACTGCCCTCGCCCCGCTCCACCGCGTAGGCCCAATCTCTCGGCCCAGCCTGCCACACCATTTCGAGCCTTCCTCCTTTCCCGCCCACGTCCTCCATTAGCCAGTGCTGAGCTCGTACTCGGACTTGTAAGTGTGTACTCCCACTTCACCTCTCCGTCCACGTACAAGGTATACTTAAACATGCTCCTTTGCCATCCGCTCCCTGCATCGCCTGCCACGCTACGAATGTCAATGACGCCAATCTTGCTGTTTCCGTCTGGAATGTACTTGATGGCCACGTCTTGGTTGTCAATCTGGCGGAACGTCCGGAATGGAAGATAGAACATTGACAACGGCCCTACTGAGAATTCGTGAGGGCCAGAGGCCGGGGTCGTGTCGTAGACGACAGGCTTGGAGACCGGTTCAGCTGCATCCAAGTCGGACGTGTCGACAGTATCTCCCATCTGGCCTCGGCCCTGGTCCTGGGAGAGGACCGGCGGCGGGTATCGTATAGCAGCGAATTCGTGGCGATCCCCAGAAAGAATTACCACTCTAACACCAAGTTCGCGTTCTGCATCATGCATGGCCTGCAAAATTAACGCTCGTTCCCTGAGAAATCCACCCCAAGTGTCAGACGTGCCAAATCGCCAGTTCTTTGTGAACGGGACGCTGGTGGCGATGATTTTCCAATGCACATGCGGGGGTTCAGGCGCGGAGAGGTACACAAGGAGGGAATCAAGTTGTTGAGTACCTAGCATTGAGTGTGTTTCGCGGGTGGACGGTGGATTCGACGATTCCGAAGACGAGCCGTACATGGGCTTTTCAGAGCTCCGGGACAAAGAGCTAGTTGATTGCGATTCAGGGTCAGTCCGATATCGCCGTGTATCGAGCATGAAGAATGACGCAGGACCATTGGTGAATTCAAAGTAAGTAATATTTGCTTCTGGTCCACTCAGAGAGCCTGGTGGAATTGGTGGATTTACCGAGACGTGATAATGGATGAAGGGATCTGAAGCGGCCGGAAAAGGATCCGTATCATTTCCACCAGACCAGTCATTGGCGATTTCGTGGTCGTCAAGGGTGTGGATCCAAGGTAGGGTATCAAGTCCCGGTAGTGACCACGACGGCGAAGCGTAGACGCGTCGATATTCCGAACGATAATGTGCAAGGGAAGATGATAGACGAAGGGGCACGTCGACATAGATAAAGTCTCCGAGGAATAGCATGAATGAGGCTGGCGATGGAAGTGAACGGACGAGTTTGGACAAGTATTCCAAGCCATGGATTGCCAGAGAATGAGCCGTTGGTCTGTACGGAAAATTGGCTTTTATACAAGAGGAAGTGAGAAACGTCAAGCTGTTGGCGGCTTCCGAGAGTGGCGATGCAGCTGTAACAAAGGTCCCGGATTTGTCATTGGAAAGGGAGTAAATATATTTTTTCGATGGCTGAAGACCATCAAAACTGAGTGCTTGGGTATAATCGGTATCGGGTCCCAGGTAGTAGATCGTGTCCGTCGTAGTCCACCTGGTCTTATCCGCCGGAGACAGGTAGACGTATATTGGAAGTTGGGCCGGATCAGGCTCTCGAATCAAGATTTTCGCAGAGGTCGAGTCGACATAGCCAACACGAGTGAAGCTCAAATCCTTTGCCGGATGGAGAAGAGGCCCTCGAAAGACCAAATCAAGCGTAAACAATGCCAACAAGACGTTCAGTCCAATGGTAGCGTAACTCCGTCTTTTCTCTCGCCAATTGGGTATTCCAAAGACCAAGGTCTTGAACAATGACTTCTCCTCCTCGTACAAGACGGGTTCTTCGTGTGCTTCACTGGTTTGGTCCCGGGCCTTTGTTCGATCATTGCCGTTGACATGTGGAGGAGCATCGGAGGGCACTTCAGACACAACAGCTCTACTCGAACCGAAAGCTTCGGGGTGGCTGAAGACGAAGGCCAGATATATTGCCACTGAAGAGAGGATAAGAGGAGGGAAATGATGACCGGGGATCTAAGGACAAGGTCAGTTGAGGCGTCTGCGTTGCGTAGCTGATGCTCCAGGCACGCACATACCCATCTCAAGAAGGCGTAGGCAGCGAGCCTTGCTACGGACGAGCTTGTGCCAGCTATGATCTCTGCAGGCGAAGGCATGTTTGATTCTCTCTGAAGCTGTCACTCACTGCCTAAGCAGCGAGTAGTTGGACATGAATCACATCGTTGTCAAAAAGTTGGCTGTTGGCACACAGGCAGGACAGGCAAAGCGCAGACACACCACCAATTCCGTTTCCCCAATGACGCAAGCAAAGAAGCCGACCAAGGCGAAATGCCGGGCAGTCAGACGGTGACTACCGTGACTAGCCGCTTCGCCGTGGCGTGGAAGCCATCTGTCTGACAAAAACGTACCCTGGCCATTAGGAGCAGGGGGTTGGTCAGCCTTATTCTCTCTATTCTCTCCTGGAACAGCTTGGGCTCCAGATGCTTTGGCAGGGCCATTGCCTCCTGAGCCCATGTTGTATGAACACATATCCATGCCAGTCTTCTTTGTTGAGCCTCCTGGTCACCGAGTCACTGAAATGCCCGCCAACCCTCTCCCCAGCTGTACCACCAGGGCCGCATCCCGCACCTTCTTCATTCCCATACACAAGGCCATGCAATAAGCCCACATCCAACAATTCTCGCCTTCTTGAGGCAGCGCATCCCAGTATTCCCATCCCATGACCCCTCCGAACCCGGGATACCTCTCCACCAGCAAGCTCAACACCGCCGCCGACAATTCCAGCGGCACATAACCGCTCCCGCCGTGCTTGGGGTTCGTCAACATGCCCGCCACCACCTTCTCCGCCGGCCAGCCATTGCGAATAATCTCATCGTAGGCCGCCGTATTGTGCAGTCCTCCCCACCCGTTGTAAAACTGCGCGTTGTACCATGCGATGCTCGGACCGCGCATGGCCTCGAGCATCCGGTAATCAAACCCAGACAAATGCGGCCGGCCAGCCATGAGAGCTGTAGCCACAGGGGCGAGGGTGATGATGAACGCGGGCCCAAAGTCCGCTTTGAGACGATCGATCAGGTGCACGATGCCTGGCAGGGACATTTCCTCCTCGACGTCCAGATCTATTCCGTCGAGGTTATAACGTCTTATCATGTCACGCAGCGGAAGATAGTAGCTTTCAAACCGTGCTAGGGGCACGTCGGTCCTCGACTCGGAGTAATCCAGTCTTGCGAAGGATCCCCGAGCAGCACCGCCGAGCATGCCCAAGACCTTGATGCCAGAGTCTTGGAGAACAAGAACTTCGTCCCATAGTTGGGTGTATTTTTCGTGATCCGGTGGGTCGTCATTGAGTGTCAGGTTGTGCGGATCCCAATTGACGTGGATAGCGGCGAGAATCACATGCGTAACGCCCGAGGGGTTGGTGAGAAGTGGTAAAAGTGAGATGTATTGGTCGCTGTGATGGTATGTTTGAAAGTAGCATACTATTCGAGGGTTCCATGCAGTGACAGGTGCTACCGGGAGAGGAGGCATGACTCCATCCGGAGACCTTGTTCGCTGCTCACTTAGAGGATAAAGGCAGTCCTTTCGTTCAGCATGAGCGGAGTGGAAACGGCGAGGCTACGTTCGCACTCCGAAACCAATGCCAAGACTCTTGGTTGATTGACGAGGCACGCAAGGCTGAGAAAACTGCAAGGCTGAAGGAAACGCCCATAAAGTCCCTCACCAAACTTACATTGACAGAGGTCGGTAGGATCTGATTTCAAGATTCATCTATTGCGGACCTTTCATGTTCATGGCAAGTGTGCCTTTATCCTAGACGTATGAATAGTCAAATGAACTCCGTTTTCCTTTTACCCAGACTTTTCATATCCCAGTACACTTTTACTATCGATATTCTATCGTACATTGAGCGGCGGGAGTGGTGCTCGGAAGTTGCCCATCGCATTTCCTGGAGAAAGATCAGAAGTTCCAGATCGGTCACTCCGTGCTTGTCTTGTCCTCATTGCTGGCGCTGTCGCCAATTTCAGAGCCCGCAGTCCATTTGATGTCGGATCCATGTTGCCGGAAGTGGGTGTGCCGTAAGCTTGAGCTTTCATTATAATCTCGTTCTGTTGTTGCATCTGCTTCAGGAGTGTCTCGTTAGTGACATGCGGAGCACCTTGGGAGATGGCTGGCAAGGCAGCTGTTTCCGGGCTTTGCCACAACGGATGCTGAGCCGGGAAACCGCTAGATGTGGACTCTTGCCCCGTCAAACTCCTGGTTTGATCTGAAGTGTTAGACATTTGCCGTCGCATGAGCTGTGAATGTAAGATTGCAACAGGTGTTTCAATGGTCCTGTCAGAGACATTCATAGGCCGGACGGGGCTCGCACTATTCTCAGAACCGCTTCTGCTTCGAGACTGAGATCGACTTCGACTTTTCAAATTCGGCAGCAACGGTCCGTACCTTGCGGAATTTTGCGCAGCGTCAGGGGCGCGGGGGACTAGCCTGCCTATAAATGATGCATGGCTTTGGACACTGGGTGCCGGATTGTGCGGAAGTCCACTGGCACTGGAGATGGACGCGTTTGTTGGCCTCCTAGCTAGTCGTGGTTTATCGTCTGCTCCGGAATTGTTCAGACGCCTTGATCCAGACCTCGCAGCTAGTGTGAGCGGAAGGGGCCAGCTGCCGACGTAGTTCGACTGAGAGTCTCCTCGTTGGTGTTCTGTTGGGCCTGGAGACCCTTCACGCTCGTCCTTGAGAGACGGCACAGGTGGTAACCTTTTCCCATTATCACCATATGCAGCCACAATGTTTGCAAAACTTAGGTCGGAAGGCAACTGGCTTAGTCGCTTGATCGATTGCATGTTCGAGTCCATAAAGGTCGAGATCGATTGAAGTGCATTGCGCGACTCATGCACCTCGTAGGACGATGGGGTATCGACACCATGCGCGGCTCTGGCAGTATGCGAGTCGGCTAGGCGAGCTGGGCGCGTGCTCTCTGGTTTGGGGTCGCGACCTGAGCCTCCTCCGAGACGAGCCTGACCGGCGTCAATCGCTTGCCTGGCCTGCGAGACAACCTGAGCAAATATTATATCCTGATCCGCGTATCTTGTTGAGCGAAACGGTTTTGTCGCACGGGTCGCCTCGCTAAATGCTGTAGCTTGAGCCAGGATGAAGAACGATCCATCGTGTATCTTCCGTTTTAGCACATTCCATCGCGTCCTCGCGGGGTTCTTCTCCAATTCCGGGTGATAGATGGACTCCCTCGACAGCCTCGAGTAGAAAGTGCCGAGGCGTTCAGCAATACGTTCCAGGACCGAAAGCAGGTAAGTACTCAGACTGACCAATCTGTGCTTCTCTGTACCGGACTCGATGCACGCGACGACATCAAAGGCATCCATCCCCATGCAAGCATCCTCGCGAATTTCTTCTAGAAATCGGACATCCAACTCAGTCACTGCACGGGCGTATTGCAAAATCCCGTTTTCTTGGAACTGGGCCTGTTGGTTATTACAGACAAAGGAGCCGATCTGTGCGATTTCCTTCGCTGCATTGGCGGCGGCAGCAGATGCCTGTGCTCTGGTGATGACACCAATGACATCCGGCACTCGAGTTTCGGGTGTGCCAGAGTTGACCAGCGCGAAGGTGAGCTTGAGATGCAGCTCTTGAAGCTTCGCGCCAAACAAGGTTGAAAACCCATTCTGCATCAGCCTCGACTGAAATTGGTAGAACTTCCTCACGCCTCCCATGTTGAAGAGGTCGCCTTGAAACCAGGTCCGGGCATCTTGCTGGATGTAGTCCACCTCGAAATGTAACGTGGTAAGGGCTTCGACACAACTGCGGAGGTATTGATACCAGAGATCATAAATGCCACTGATCTCAATAGATCGGAAATCAGGCTTTGTGGCAAGGTGACCGATGAAATATTTTGACAGTAGACTCATAACCTCTGGGTTTGTAGTATGAGCCACATCGTCAAATGTCTTTGAGGCATCCAGGCCGGCACTTGCTTGGGCAATCAAGGTACCACCAGGATGGATGGGAAGGAAATCAGTGATGTCGTAAACGCCACCATGAACACCGATGAACATCCTAGACCCTTTTCGGTGGCCAGTATTCAGGGCCAGCTTGGATAGAGGGATCCGTGGAGTGGCATAACTGATAGGACGTGGTGTCATGAAAATGTCCAACATGAAGCGTCTTTCCGCAAATGCTTTGGCAAGCAAGCTGTCCGCCGTCTCTTTTGTTGACGCCCAATTCTGATAGATGGCATGTCGAATCCCCGATATGATCGTCTCATACATCGATACGGAGCCACAGACGTAGAGATGGCCTCCGAGCCCTCCTTGACTCTTTGAGATGACAAGATCGCAGACCGTTCGCCCTTGTTCAATTATCGTGACGTCAAGGTACCGAGGACTCATCTGTTTCTCAACGAGGTCGCGCGACACTGGATCATAAACAAGACCTTTTGTGTCCCTCGAAAATGCAGTGTGGACTTCAATCTGGCCGTTTTGTACATATTGTCGAAGCTCATGCTCGTAGGACAATCGCTCCCGTGACTGTACCCCGAGGAAGAGTATGTTCCTTCCGACACTGGTTTGAGCTCTCGCTTGCCAGAAGCCTCTGAAAGGAGCAATTCCTGAGCCACCTGCAAACATGGCGATGGGACCAGTCATGGTAACTGGAAGTTGAAAATTGATGGGCCTGGAAATCCCAATGAGGTACTCTTCATCATCAAGCATCTCTCCAAAAATGGTAGGATCTGGGTTGAGGCATCCGCTGCTCACCCCATGGCGCCGATTATACGGGGCGGTGGCCTGTAGTATTGGCGCCAGCTGGGACTCCGTGCGAGCGACAGTCAGATCAACAGTGCTCGGCAGCAGCTCGTTTGAGAAGTTGGAGATGCTATAGGTCCGGGGCACCTCGATCGGTATTAATTTCGGAAGCCACGAAAGATCGGACAGATTGAATGCTCGGTCCCATATCGTCGAGGAAACTTCTGCGACTGCAAGTTGAAGCAAGTCTCCTATGGAGCCTTCGACTGGCCACATTTCCGATCCCAGAACTTTCAGCACACTCGATGATGAGGCTCGAAGTGCCATATGGAAGGCCATAACTACATCTTTAGTCAGGGGCGCCAAGTGTCCTCGTCGTAGAATATCTTGGACCGTCAGAGAGGGTTCGCCGTCTGTTCGATTGACCGATTTCAGATGCCGAGCAAAGCGATGCCAGTCCGCATTTGCTGAAAGCGGGACTGACCTGTGAAGGAGCTCGTCGAGCCCCAGAGCGGCGGTGATCTTTGCTATCTCGGTCCAGCTGTTAACTGGCATAATCGCAAGTCGGTCTCCGGGCTGGAAGGTAATGCCAGTGCCTTCAAGTCCGAAAGTTACCATGGCCGTTGATCGCTGGGGATCAGAGTCCACAAAGGAACGCGACAGAATTCTTGCCTTGAATCTGCATTCTTCGAAAGACCCTCGCAGTTCGTGGGGTTGCAGCGTGACTTTACCTCGGAAAGGCTCTAAGCGTTCTCGCATGGATTCAGAAAGAGTCTTGTGCACCTCTTCCCAAGGTCTTCCAACATTGTCGGATGAACCGGCATTCCCGTTCGTCTCACTCCGACCAGTTTTGGCAACAACTTCCAAGAAGCCATAGACTTTATCTGTACCGAAAGGAATTAGCAACCGTCTACATCATTTGAAAGGGAGGTTTGACAAACAGCGGTGTGTTCCAAACCAGCCACGCTCGGACAGATACGCCTCAAGGATGCCTTCCATCACACCCATCAGGCGTGGGTCGCCAGATTCTTTCACGAAGGCAGGAACCTGGTAATGATACTCAACAGCAGCAATGAATGCTCGAATATTCATGGGTAGCCAAGCTCTAAGATGTAAGGCTTCTCTCCCAAGGAAGCTATCGTATTTCCTTCTCCCGATAAAGGCGTCCATCAACAGGAATACTGGCAATGCGAGTCCGGATAACGCAGGAACACGTTTGGAGAGGGGAGCGCTGAACTTTGCATATCTTTGACCCCACTTGAACATAATCAGCCCTGGCTTTAAGTCAAAGAAAGTAGGAGGATTACCTCGACGGGATTCGCGAAATTTTCGCCGGAGTTTGGATTCACGCTGATCTTCTGGAAGACATTGACGAATCGGTCCACAATAGCCTTCAGCTTGATCAGCTCTCGAAGTAGTCCTTCTTTATCCTTGAGCATGACTCGTTCTTGACATCTTGTGATGACCTCAATGCCTTGGGTGAAGCATCCATGGGTCTCAGCCATGCACAAGAGGAACATAGCTTCACCGCGATCATTGAACACAGGCCACCGTAGGTCCATGTTTTCGCATCTCGCAACATACGGGTTGATGCTGGTGGGATCTCGAAGCTTGTAGTTGTATACAGAGACGTCGTACTGGGTCAAATGTGGTAGAACTCTGCCCATCCTCGTACATATCTGGCGAAGAGGGATGGCGATATTCCTGGGTATTCCTTTGGTCTCCTCTTCTTCATCGTCTGCTTCGCCCGACAGGTTTCGAAAGGTGCCGGGTGGTGCGGTTATGCTGATTCCTTCGTGTCCATCGTTTCGTTCTTCATATCTGTAAACGCTGGCAAGGATACCGAGACAAACAACTGCGGCCCAGAGGGCTTGGTCGGGTATGACGTCTTCTGTACCGTATACAAGAGGCAAAGCCAGAATCGACTCGCGCATTTTACCCCGGGCGACCACTGCAGGCATTCTTTCGCAGAGATCCGACCATATTCTTCCAGGTGACATCGAGAGAGCGGCAGGTGCTGCTGAAGGATCTGGAGGGCAGAAGCCGTGCGTGCTAGTCAGATACCCATCCCTCCACCCAGTTCGGGGGCCCAATTCCTGGGCACGCCTCAGGACTTGCCGGGCCGGAGCACCAAGGGCTGATGCGAGAACATCAAGATCCGGGGGGTTCAGATGGTCTGCGTTGGCGAGACCACTTGTGACGGTTGTCGACGGTGCCTCGGGGATGAGTAGTTCTGTGATTGTTTGTCTCTCCTGAGAGACGAGGTCCTCTATTGACTGGCCGTCTGCTGGGATCTGTAGATGTTAGCAGGGGTATGAACTGAGGTTCTTTTTGGGACACCCACTCCTTGAGGTGTATAGTGTGACTGTGTAGACATCTGATAAGCCGCGAAAGCGCAACCTCGCGGACCAACTCGTTGGACACCAGCCGGGCATTGCGATCCGGGTCCACCCCTATGCCCACTGATGGGACAAGATCCCTCCGACATGTTGGACGTCCTTCAATTATTATATTGCTTTTTCCTCGAAGTGTGAAGGAAAGAAATGAATAAGAAAAAAAGATAATGCAGGAGCAGATTAAAAGAGGAATACGATGCACAGACTCGAATAGGCTCAAATATAGAGGCGACCAGCACCCTGACGATCGACTGTGCGGCTGTAACAAACGGAAAGAAGAAGAAAATGAAGTGAAGTCTTGTGTTGTTTACTGGGAGGAATGGACAAGGAGATGTCGAGCCAAGGGGACCTACCTATATAACATATCGATTACTCCTGAAAGTGAAATCATACTGGGCACAACCACGAGAGGCTGAAGCTGAGCGCAAAAGGTTGAGGGACCCTGCCAATCGTTACGTGATGGAATCAACAAGTGGGTTTCTGCCTGCCAGATTGTTGGTTGTGGCAGACGTTTCTGGGATATTTCAAGCAGTGATATTGTGGATAAAACGGATACCAAGCCCTCCACGCGAGAGATCTCTAACACAAGGCTGCGGCCAAGGTGCATTGTAGACAACCGCACAGTAAGTTGTCGCCGGGGATGTCACTGGCTCGTGTCAAGGGGTCAGCGCTTTCGGGCATGCAAGGATTGAAACGAGGGAAACATTGGTGGCCTCATTGGGTAGGACGGAATCAAGGTCGGCACGGTCACAAAGAAGGACCTTTGAACGGATAGGGACCAAGACTCTCCACTGACGCGGAGTCGAGGGATACCCGGCGTCTTGGTGACTGTTGACAGCCACTGACAGGCTTGTAGCACGGTTGGAAATTTTGCCACGGGGTCTGTAAGGAGCGGCCAAGAAGGCTTGACTGGCAGCAAGTGTTTGAGGTTATCTTCACCCCCTTACTCCGTGCTTGGCGGGCTCGAAGTCCAAGTCGGTGAGTCGATGATGGTAGCCGGGGAGACCGGATCATTGCAGCTGAGGGAGTGTCAATGGGGACATCCATTATCATTGGAGGGAATGCAAGTCACAGGAGAAACAAACTTGTAGATGAGATTCTGGACGAGTCGAGACTGCAGATGCTCATCAGGCGTGCCAAGCCACACACGCCAAGAGAACTCGCTTGTCGCAGACTTTATACACCGCCGTAGAAATGAGGCTTGGCGCTAACGGTAGAGTGGAGCGACTTTACACGCACTTATCGATTGAGAAATCCGTGGAATTTCTCTATTACCCCAGATTCATACCCTCGACCGTCCCGATAGAAAAACGGGGATTTCCACTAAAGCCGCCATTTTCTGCCTCCCTCGTGATTTGCCACCCAAGCCACCTTGCTCACCGACTACTACTCCAAGGAAGGGTGCCGAACTAAAGGCTCTATGATCGCGCCAAGAGGATCGACATGAACGGTTACTTAAACTATACCTGTTCCTTGTGCATACCACCGAGATCTGTAGAGCAATTCCCCAACTTCCCCAAGCACTCATCGGTTGCTGACTTTTCGTTGGGGTCGTGGTGAGCTAAGGGCAACGGCAGGAAGCATACCAGGTACCTCCCAAAAGACTCCTGGCGGAAAGTCTCTCAGGTAAGCTCCAGATGATGCCGACGTCTATCATGGAGACGTGGGCTTCTCCGACAGTTGGTGGGGATGGAGAGCATCATACCACGAGCGGCAGCAACCCGATACAGAGCAAAAACTTGGAGACAGGAAAGGCCCGTTGAAAGATATATTCAGCCACTTTGGATGAAAAAAGACGAGAATGTTGTTGTTGGTGGCCACTCCTTTCGACACAGTCATCCCTGCCGTCTGCGACTCTTGACGCTCATAGCCCAACATGAAGGTCCTTGGTGTCGTTACCTCGTTTCTTATAGCCAAGGCAGCGGCACAAAAACAACCACCAGGTATAACAGAGCCCATCGTGGAGGACTGCGGCTTCGGTGGCTCTGTCGTCTGCGTGAATAAATATGTGAGCAGTCATGCTTTACTCACTCTCAGACAGATACCTTTGCTGACACTGACGAGGCGGCTGTACTTCCATATCATTTCAACCGCTCTATAACTTCACTGGATGCAGAGTATGACTTCCGCAACACCAGTGTACCAAACGCCCCTTCTTTCTCACTCCTCCAGAATGCCTCCTTCGTGGTATTCGATCGAGAACGCGGGTTACAATACCTTGGGTCGGAACCGAAGTTGGAGTTCATGTTTCCACTCGGCAATTCAGTGCATGAGGCACCTGTCTACGTGCCCGGTCTGAACAAGCTGTTCATGTCTCAACTGCCGCCACAATTGGCGCCGCTGAGCAACATGTCCCAATATTTGCCGCAACTCATGGTCGACCTCAACCAGGAACCATTGACGCTGCAGGAATATGTGACGGATCCTCCGATCTTCGCGCCAAACGGCGGTGTCTATCACAACGGGCAGATCATCTGGGCATCCAGCGGTGGCTTCGACAATCTCAATGGCACGGAGCAGCGTATCGCGCTCCACACTGTGAACCCTACCACTAACAAGTCTAGTGTTATCCTCAACAACTATTTTGGGTTTTATTTCAACAACATGGACGACGTCACCGTCCACCCAACGTCAGGCGACCTCTTTTTCACGGATCCCGACTATCCATGGTTCAACGGCCGTGTGGACACGGCTCCTCAGATCCCCACAGCGTCCTACCGCTTCAACCCCACCACAGGGGCTCTATTCCTCATCGACGATACTATCGAACAGCCCAACGGCATCGCTTTCTCGCCAGATGGGAACACTTTGTACATCTCCGAGACAGGGTCGTTGACCGGTAGCATCGACCCCGCGGTCGGGCCGGGGACCAAGCACTACAACACGACGGGCAAACGATCGATCTACGCCTTTGACGTGGCCAACAACGGCACGAAAATCAGCAACAAGCGGTCCTTTTACCAGGCGCAGAACTACATCCCGGACGGCCTCAAGGTCAGTCGCGAAGGGCTCGTCGTCACCGCCACGGGCCACGGCGTCGACGTGATTGACGACATGGGCCAGCTCCTCGTCAGGGTGCAGACGAACCACTCGGTGGCGAATGTCCAATTCACGGGGCCGAATCTCGACACTCTGTGGCTCATGGGTAACAAGGGCATCAGCAGGGTGCAGTGGAACATCACGGGCCAGATTCCAAAGTAGTTAACGATCGTTGAAGAATGAAGCGAGGATAAACCTCGGCGTGAGATTCTCAGCCGGGGTTCTAGCTAAGAGTTGTGGTCTTGAACATAGTTACTCCACAATCCAATCACATCTACCCATGGCCTTCTGTCGCACATGTATGCAGACGTCTACATAGCACAGTATTGGTCAGAGGCACGTATTGCGTCGACAAGGCTGTGCTTCTTAAACAAGGCTCGGTCTCCATTCTCCATTCCCCGCGCTTTGTTCGTCATCACAGAGCCGAGGTGCGAGGCTATGGAATACGAGTACTTGTAAACCACTTGATATTGAAAACCTGGCGCAGTCCTGTGCAGTTTCACCTTCGTGCTCAGGACAAGTACATCTGTCGATTTTCTGTTTTGGTCAAGAGTCACAAAAACTCTCTCACCGCAACCAAATTCACAACCAGTTGTCGCAAATTTCTGAATCAGACATGGCTCCTTTTGTCGAGACGCTGAGAAGCCGAGGGCCCTTCTTGGGCACCTTCGTCACACTTACTTCGACGTTGTCCGCTTCCATCGTTGGCGCCTCGGGATATGACTGTGTGATAATTGACATGGAGCATGTTCCTGTCTCAGCTCTGGAGGCTACGCATATTGTCCATACGATAAGTTCGGCGTCCAAGGGTACCTGTTTGCCTCTCGTGCGGGTACCGTCTCACGGGGTGGAATGGATCAAATGGGGCCTCGATAGCGGCGCTTCCGGCATTGTTATCCCCATGGTCAATACTGTTGAAGAAGCTCGCCAAATTGTGCAAAAGGCTCGATATCCGCCTCTTGGCCAACGAAGCTTTGGGCCAGCCTATGCGCCCTTTGCCGACCCGGCATCCGATCGATCAATCGGCCAGTATTTCGGGGACACTGCCCCAGGATTAGCCGTCTTTCCGATGATCGAGTCTGCAAGCGGTGTTGAGAATGCCGATGCTATCCTAGCGACGGAAGGTGTCAGTGGCGCCTTTGTCGGGCCTTTCGATCTGCGATGTTCGCTGGGTCTGCCCGGTGGTGACGGGAAAGAGGATCGCTTCCTTGATGCTCTCGAACGGATTGTTGCAGCAGGAAAGAAGGTCGGCAAACCTTTGGGTATCTATACCGGGTCCAAGGAACAAATGGAGCGTAATTTGAGCCTGGGCTTTGAGTATATTCTCTACCATGGTGATTCGACTCTCCTTGCTGTGGCAGCCAAGGCTTCAGTTGAGGAAGGACGGTCAGTAATTCAGCAGGTAAAGTCTTCGTGAGCTTTTGCGGGCACGCCTTTGGCCATGGTCCAAGGTATGTGCGCTTCTCACCGCTCAGAATGCCTGAGGACTGATGTTGCAGGAGACATGTTTCTTACGGAGAATCAGTCCCAAGGAGTGGCGTGGAACTCCACCAACCTTGCCAGGTTTGCGCGCATAGATAGGCGAAAGACTCGAGTTCTTAAGATGAAGAGTAGTAAAACATTGAGACAATTCCTTTCGTGGTCGGCCCTTCTAGATGGGTAGGCACGGCGAGTGGCAAAAGGCTTATCATGTAGAGAGATCTTCTTGCTCAAGGACCCCTCGACTAGTATTGCCAAAGGAGCTTGGACGTTTCCGTAAAGTCCAGGTAGACGTGTCGGAATGAGCCTAAGAAGCTGGAAGGTATTCAAGTCAAATGCGAAGACGCAGGCGGCGGGCTCGACGTTTATAGCAACTTAGCCGACCCCAGGACGGAAAGCCGTCAACAATGAAGTTGAAACATGCACTTCACCTCTATACGACGAACGACCGTAACACACAAAGAAACACGACAAGACACGACAATAATGTTAAGCTGACACTTCAGCAGGTGAGTTGCTTACTTTCTTTCTCATACCGGTATGATACAGAAAACCCACTGCCCCTGGTAAGAACTGGTCTGATGCTGAAACCCAGGTGATTCGCCCATCATGTCGACAACCGCGACAGCCCTCGTTCCCTCTCCCTCTTCTTTGAGGTCTGGCTACAGTCCCGCGCTCCAGAGTGCTCAACATGCAGTATCGCACGTCACGAAAGCTGTCGCAAACGCCCCCAGCAATGTCTCTGGAAGAACGCCGAGTCTCAGTTTATCTACGTCCAAACCTGTAGAGACTCCCACTCCTCCCTCCACCCCAGGAAAGTTTAGACACCCGATGACAACAGAGATTTTGAGGAGGAATGCTGCAACAGCACTTACGGACAGAAGCGTCAAGGGTGCTATGACCAACGCCGCCGCGCTGCTCATTACATTCATCTTCAGTGATGTATACTACCGCAGGTATGTTCGAGTAGAGGCTGCGAATTGCAACAGCTAACTTTCTAGCAGTGTTCCTCCTCTGCTGAGTTCTAGCGGCATTGCCGACCCGACTCAAATTTCCCGGACCGCCCTTCTTATTATCCGCCTCCTCTTCTGCCTCAATATCATCCTTCTCCTCCGACCCATCATGCCATACATATCCAAGAAGGACCAGATCACGGATATCCCATTGACACCTTCCCAACGATCCCTCCTGGGCCTCAATCCGTCCGCTAATCAAGGCCAGAGCCCGGCCGGCTCGGCGGCCAGCTACGTCACCCCTCCGCGCTATCGACGTCTCTCTGCTTCGTTCGGCGGCAGTCCCACACAGGGTTACGGTTCTGGCTCGACTGACCGCCGCAGTATTTCGGCGAACTACTCTTCATCCCCTCTATCTACATCCCGCTACACCCTGGGCTTCTCACCCACACCCTCGCAATCCCTCCGTCGCACGGCTTCAGGCTCACCATTTTCCCCTTCTCCGACCGCAAGTCCTCTATTCCACAAAGCTGTGAGCCAGAACCAGTCCTCGCAATTCTTGGATGGTGAATTTGGCACCAACAATCATTCATCGTTTGGAGCGATCAGTGGCGGAAATTCGGGCCTCAATCGATCCCAAAGTCTGCGTGAACGGAGACCGAGACGATCGAGCTTCGAACCAACTTCGCCATCCCCTACCAGAGGCCCGCAAGTCGTTCCAGGGTTAAACTACAAATGGTTGTATGACAAGGGCAGGAAACTACCCAGAAGCGATTCCTTTAGCGCCTTCTGAGCTTGCACGACGCGGTTTTGGTTATGTAGCGTTCAGTTTCACCACGTTCCACCTTGGCACAAATGGGTGTTTTTGTTTACAGACCGGCTGGAAGTACCGCCTGGAGCTGGGGCGTTTACTCGTTGACAGCGAACACGTTCCGCTGCATTGTGCAAATCTGATCGGACGTCGAACATTCAGTGGTTGCTTTCTGACAGGATTCTAGTGTTCCATGTACAGAGTTTTGGGGTAGGCTCTCGAGCGACAAATGACATGAATATGGCTGAATGATTGATCCATTGCACTTTTTCGTC
>NW_019173857.1:0-16776 GCF_001646965.1 Fonsecaea nubica | reverse complement strand
ACACACACACACACACACACACACACACACAACACACACACACGCGCGCGCGCGCGCGCGCGCGCGCATACATCTCGATGAAGGGATCTCTTTCACAGAGAAAGAGACACGTGGGGTGACCAGACGAAGAAGACACGGCATGAGTGTTTGAGTGTGCGAGGATATGAAACAAATAGTCCCAGTCCCCACGATGCTAAACCCGATGGGCGTAAAATAAAATAGAGGGAAAAACAATCATTCGCTCAAATATCAAATATCAAAAATTCAAACCACAACCCCCTCGCGCGGCTTGAACTGCACGACTGGCCCCTCGCGGTCGCTGATCAGCCAGTCCCTCAACTGGTACTCGGTGACCCTCTCGCGGCCGGGCTCGTTCCACTGGGGCCCGCCCTCGCCGCTGTGGTCGCCGGGCTTGAGGCGCGCGTCGAACAGCCACATGACGCGCGCCACAGCGGTCAGCAGCTCCATGTAGGCCATGTTCTTGCCGACACAGCCGCGCGGGCCGGACGAGAAGGCGTGGAACGCGCTGCGGCACACCTCGACCGACGAGGGCGTCACGGTGAAGCCGGCGACGCGGGACGACGTCTCGGCATCCTCCGCGATCCAGCGCTCGGGGATGTACGAGAACGACTTGGGAAAGTACCGCTCGTTGTGGTGGATGGCGTAGATGGGCACCCCGACCGTGGTCCCAGCAGGGATATCGTGCCCGTCGATGCGCGCCCCGCCCGCCAGCACGAGTCGGTCCAAGAGGCCCGGCACGGGCGGCGTCATGCGCATGGCTTCGTCGACGCAGGCGCGCAGGTACGGCAGGCTGGTCAGGCGGGCTGAGTAGCGGATATCCTCGACGGTGTCAAACGCGCCACGCACCTCGGCCTGCAGCCGCGCCAGCACGCGCTCGTCGCGCAGCAGGTAGAAGAACAGCCCCGACATGGCCGTCGAGCTCGTGTCGCTGCCCGCCCCGATCAGCAGCGCCGCCTCGCCGATCAGGTCTTTGGGCATGAACTGGTCCCCTGTCTGCGGGTCCTTGGCGTGCAGTAAGTAATAGAAGAAGTCCCGCCGTCGGTCCTCCTCGGCTTTCTCTGCGTCTGCCTTTTCCACGGCGAACCGCCGCTCCACGTATACAGACACGTCCTGTCGGAAGCGGACCTTGTTGAGCAGGTTCTTCGACCGCATCAACCTCCCAATCACGGCGAGGCGGGCTGGTTTCATCAGCGGGAAGAGGAGTTCGCGGATGGGGATGAAGGCGACCTTTTTTTTTTAGACAAATCGTTAGTGCCTTTTCCACATTTGAATCGAAGATGAGACAGAGACGGGATCAATCTTGAAGGGTAGGAGGGTGAATTGGAGATTCTCTGGAATGAGAAATCCCACCAGGCCGAGACGCACCTGTTGTTGGAACCGAGCGGCCGAAAGGAGTAGTTCCATGATATACGACGCCCCCGACTTCATGGAGTTGAAGCTCGCGCCAAAGCAGAGCTCGCCCAGCACATCGAGAGTCAGCAGGGTTGACCACTGTCCCATGTCACGTTCCTTGCCCCATGCCGTGGCAGGCTTCTCCCGTGTTCCTTCGTCGTCGCTGTTGCTGTCACTGGCCTGACCGAGATGGGCGCACCATTTCCGAATCTGTGCGAGCATGTACTTGTCCAGGCTGTTCATGGCGCGGTCCGAGAAGGCGTTGTTGAGAAGCTTGCGTCGCGCGGCGTGGAGTTGGCGGTCCGAGATGATGTGCGTCGTGACGCCCGGGTTGATCGTCTCACCCACGTGCGTCCAGCCCGTCTTGATCATGTTGGCCTTGCGGTCCGTGTAGATGTCGTAGAGGGCTTGAGCGGTCCGAAAGGATAGTTTGTCGGGCCCGAACCGGACGATGTCGCCTGTCAAGTTTCCAAGTCAGTGTCCCGGTGTTCTTTGTCATCCCCGGCGCCTCCATGTCTGTCTCTTTATCCGTCTGTCTGAACCAGCTAGACCACCAGCGTGTGTATGGGTGTTTATTTACCATATTGCTCGTGTATCAGATGCAGATCGATGTGCCTCCTCCCTTTCCAGGCGGACCTTGTTTCGCACCATTGTGTCAACTTCCACAGCAGAGGTCCGGGATACTTGGCCAGTGGGTGGAAGTATAGTCGATAGATGGCAAGACCAATAAACTGTAACAGTGTTAGATGTGATCAGGCGGCAATGAGAAAAAGGAGCTTTATTAGACAAGGAGGACTCACATAGACGAAATTTGCTGCCGCGAGCACCGATAGCAAATCTATCACTGAGAAGACGGCCATGGCTCTAACTTTTCCCTTGTAGTATTACCCAGAAACGATCGCTATGGGTGAGATAATATAGGGGTGAGACTCGAAGCACTACGGTAAGACCTTCAACGGACCGCGCGAAAAAGAGTGATCTGTCGTGCTTCTTATACCAGTTAGCACACGATCATGCTACTCCTCCAGGTACCTGTCTACCTGAATCACCCACGGGATGGGAGGAGGGATTTTGCCATGTTCGGCTGACTGTCAGACTCCTTGGCTCAAGAGCGCTTCGGTCCATCATGAAGCGGCGGAGAGACTTGAATGAGAGAGAAAATGGAGCCGAATCCGAAAAGCCAAGGTGGAGATAGAGAGGTTGTGGTAATCCTTCGCCATGTACTCCCTATGACCAGCCAGCTCGCTGGGCCGGGGTGATGTAACACTTCTCGAAATAGAGCTGCTGGACATTACTCGCACTCGACTTTAGCCCGGCAGATAGAGATGCTACCTAGGGGTTCCCGTCTGAACTCGGATCTCCACTGATGAGAAGCCCACATTTTCCCAGGAGGGATTCTGTTATGTCGTCCGAAGCATTACTCGTACGAGTTGTGCTGCTGATCGGCTGGGCGTGTTACAGGGGACAGGGTGGTTTGCGAAAGGGTTGGATGGTGTCCCACTCAAGACCCAGGTCACCACAAACAGACACACTGCACGTGTGGTGAGCAAAGCCGTTGTCCATCGCGTCGGATGTAGCGTGGCTTTGTATCAGCGTATCCAAAAGGGGCAAAGATTACAGCGCCATGACTGGCACTGCACTCGCTTAGTAGATTTGGTTTATAGTTTTTTGCGGGCAGAACCAGGGAGACATCATGGTTACAATGGAAGAAGGGGGGAAACGTGGATCCTAGAGACCCTCTACCTGATATAGTCATCCATGCTAGAATGGAGACATTTGCGCGAGTACCGAGTCCTTTTGTGCAGCTGCAGCCAGGCCGGTGCCGATGCTGGCACGGCTTTATCATCCGACCAAGATGTGATGAGAGCGGAGCATCCATGTTGTGTCATCCTCCACCTTCCCACTTAAGGGGACGAGAATACGGACCCGCGGCGGATGTGGGCCAGGGGGGACGCTATTGGGCTTATTTGGGAAGGTTCTGTCGATTTAAGAAGTTGGTTGGGTGATATGAATGGGCTCTGTGAGATCATCATACGCCTGTCAAGCGCAGGAAGGGTGAGTATGTAAGAGGCTTGATTCCGCTACGCTCTGCCAAGGGGTGTCAGCAAGTCTTGCACGAGCAGGAAACGGTCAAGCGGCTGGGGAAAGATGCCCAGTGAAACAATTTGCCGAGCCGCGAAGGAGGATGCGACCGCAATTTTCCGCGGGGCTATGAAGAAATTGCTGGGCGTATACGGAGAAGTTATTCATGATATCCGTTGAGTGAGCTGATGGTCCGTGATGGAAACAAATGTGATGGACGATGGTGGATGGTGGATGGTTGATGGGTGGCGGTCAAATCCTCGTGGCCATAACCACACCACCGCCATTGTTGACTCGGATGAGGCATTACATGTTTCGGCCATAGTGTTATCACCAGTATTCAAACCCAGATGACGGGGATATCGGATCTCATTGACGAGATTCTCGTGTCTGGCTGTGGCTTCGAGACGTTGTAACACGCATGCGGCAACGATTGTGATTCGTCGGGAATTTATCTAAGCAAAGGGCAGCATGTCAGCAATGATGCTGACCTGGAATAAGCGAGCGGGAAACAAGTTGACCAATCAAGGTGAAGAGGACCTGGGCTTCATTGAGAGACGAAGAGGGTGACAGGGATGATATGGGTGTCTAGGTAGGACATCTTGAAAAGGCAATGATAAGAGACAGGGAACAAGAAAGAAGAGAGTGGTGAGTGAAAGAAAAGCACAGCCTCGTGAGCCTTGGCGAGACTGACGAGGCTGGAAATTCGAGTTTGTCATTGGCCAATCGGAATCATCAACCACGAAATGGAAGGAACAGAATAAGACCTTCTCCTTGTAGAAATATTCTAGAATTAAAAACGAACCGAATTTGAAAGCGTTTGGTTGGTGGGCTGGTTCTCCCCCTCCATGTCCCTCTGCGAGGTACGCCACTCTGTCTCTCCTCATCCTCCTCCCAAACTCTCCCATTTTCTCCAAAACCATCGGAAAAGGGTCAACAATGCCGTCGTCCACATCTACTGGGGCCCTATTTTTTTTTTGGCCCTTTACCCCAATTCCCTGCTTGTTGTCCGATCCCAGAGGATTACAGATTGATTTGATTCGTGGTTCGCTCATATCAAACAAGACTGGACCAAGACTAGAACACATGGTGATTCTAACGCTTGGAATTTCTGCATCTTCTACGTATCCCCCGGACTAAAGTTGTTTCCCATACCACTGACCCAGAGCCGCAATTCACACTTACATAAGACCTGGAATGAGAAACCTCCTTCAGTTATAATCTTTCTCCCCTACTCGACTTTCCTCACCAATCTCCTCGAAGCTGGGTAGCGGCGGTCTGCAAAAGATGGATTTATCAAAGATCTCAAGCCTAGGGTTCGTGGGATTAGGGGCCATGGGACTTCCCATGGCCGGCCACCTTGCTGCTAAGCTGCCCGAGAACGTGCACATGTACGTCTATGACATCAACCAGTCGAGTGTGGACCAGCTGCACCACGACTACCCGCAGAGAGTGACCAAGTGTTCGAGCGCGAAAGAGGTGGCGGATAAATCAGTGAGTGATGGCGGTTGAGAAGGAGGCTCAAGAGCTGAGGAACAAAGATCTTGCTAACGTGTCACGCGGCGAATACCAGGATGTCATCATGACAATGCTACCCGAAGGGAAACACGTCCGCCTGGTATATATGGAGGGTAGCGGCGACACGACCATCTGTTCCAGCGACGTCTCGGGGAAGCTGCTGATCGACTGCTCGACAATCGACACGGCCAGCAGCCTGGCAGTCAAGGACTATGTCAACCAGAAATTCCCCACGACGGCCTTCTACGACGCCCCCGTGAGCGGCGGCGTGGTAGGCGCGCAAAAGGGCACCATCGCCTTCTTCCTGGGCTGTGACGGCGCAGACCCGAACTTGCCTCAACTCACCCGCCTGTTGAGCCTGATGGGCAAGGAAGTGATCCCCTGCGGCGGCCCGTCCAAGGGCCTCGCGGCCAAGCTGTCCAACAACTACCTCTCGGGGATTATCGCCATCGCCGTCTCCGAGGCCATGGACATGGGGATGCGCTCGGGTTTGGATCCGCGGGTGCTGCACAAGGTCTACGGCGCGGGCACAGCGCAGAACACCATCTGCGACCGTTTCTGCCCCGTGCCGGGTGTGTACGCTGAGGCACCGTCGTCCAAGGGATACACCAATGGTTTCAAGGTGCAGTTGATGCGCAAGGACTTCTCGTTGGCTCTGGAGATGGCCAAGCGCGTCGGCGCCAACAACGTCCTGGGCGAGGCTGGCCTGGCCACCTACGACGGCGCCAGCAAGGATCCCCGGTGCATGGATCTGGACTCTCGGGTGGTGTTTCGGTACTTGGGCGGAAACGAGGATTGGCAAAAGGACGCCGACGAGGCTACGGCCAGCAAGCTGTCATGATTTGATGATACTATACCAATGTTATACTGGGTACTTCGTCACGTATTGCTTGGAATCTAGAAATAGAGAGTGTGTTCGGCAGGGAGAGATGGTAGAGCAAGAAGGATTGATATTCTCTGTCTCATTCTTGCTGTATGTAAACTCCCTCCAGCCTTGCCACTTTGCGGACATATCTATTCATCGGTACCATCTAATCTTGTACTCGGTATACTCGTGACCATTCCGATCGTCTCTTGCCGCACTGCTACGATAATGGCAATGCTTACCTTGTGTCTAATCGCGTCGGACCCCAATCCTCTTTCCCAACATCCCTTTTTCCCCCTGACGTGTATGGCTCCCCTTTTCCACCATCTTGCGCCCTTGCGAGCCTCTCGCCCTCTTCCCGTCGCCACCACCACTTTGTTCCCGTTCCATTTCCCGCTATTCCACCCACCGTTTTCACGCGAAAGGTGTTGCTCGTTGCTCGGTATGGTTGGGGAAAGGCTTTCCGAAAAGAATTGGAGAAGAGGGATTTTGGAGAAAGAAGAAAAAAAAAGTGCCGAGGCGGAGCGGATGACTCGCCCCGATTACGGAGCACGGCACGATAATTGGATTCGGGTGGCATGGTGGGGTAACCAAATAGACAGAGAGAGGGAGAGAGGGACGGCGGACGCAAGACGAATGCGTGTCAATGGAATGAATTGTCTTCCTAGAGGGATGGAGGGGGAGGGGGAGAAGGATAGGAAAAAGGTTTTGTCTTGTTTGGGTTTTTTATTCTTCCTTTTCTTTTTTCTCTCCCTTGTAGTTTGCTAAAGAAAAAGGTGTATACATACTGTAGGTTACATTGTCAGCAACTAGCCAGAAAGCCAATCGATCAATCAGTCAGTCATTCCGTCCGTCAGTCCACTTTATCTCCAACTCGAGAGAGGAGTAAATAAAAAGAGAGACACTGACAAACTCCGCATAGACAATTCACAGAAGAAAAGAGAAGAGAAGTCAGAGAACTCCATTGAGCCAGACGGTCAGACTCGGACACATCCCTCCTTCACCACCACAAGACAATCAGCCCAGATCTATATCGACCAACCCTCCCAATCCAATCCAAAACAAACATGTCTTCCTCAAACACCCAGAAACCCACATCCAGCGTGGACCCCGCCCTGCGCCCATTCCACGAAGACCTCTTCCAGGCCGGCCTCAATGTGCGCCGTGCCGTGGTGGGCGATGCGTACGTGGACCGAGCGTTGGCCAACGGGTCGACTGAGTTCTCGCGGGTTGGTCAGGAGCTGGTGACCGAGTTCTGCTGGGGCTACGCGTGGACGCGGCCGGGCCTCTCACGCCGCGACCGCAGCCTGCTCAACATCGGCATGCTGATGGCGCTTAACCGCGCGCCCGAGCTGGCCGTGCACGTCCGCGGCGCCCGCAACAACGGCCTCAGCGAGGAGGAGATCCGCGAGGCCATCATCCACGCCACCACCTACTGCGGCGTCCCCGCCGGCGTTGACGCTTTCAAGACTGCTGAGAAGGTCCTCAACGACATGGCCGAGAAGGGTGAGATGCCTAGACAATTGGCCGCCAAGAGCAAGGATGCTTGAACGTGTTAAGACGCATACCATGCCGCATTGTCACGGTTCAGATGACGAGATGACGGGAAGAAAAAGAAAAAGAATAGATAACTTTATGTACGGAAGAAGGAAGCCTCAAGGGGCAGAAAGAACCTGTGAAAGACTTGAACGGGTTGCTTCCCTGCTGCCCTCCAGGCCAAAACCGACCAAGACAAAAGTCAACCTCATCCTTGTCCTTCGAATTCATTCCCACTACCGAGTACTTTCTTGCTTGCCTGCTTCACTTGTTTATTTGAAGACTGTTTGTAATTTTCTTTTTTCTTTTTCTCTAGAAACTATTGCTTTTGTGGTAAATTTCGTTGCCTTGAAACACAGATCTCAGAACCTTGAACTCGGAACTCGCCTTCGCTAAATATGCTCATGCTGCTGGAAGATCGCGCCAGGAAGATTGAAACCACACACAGAGATTTGCATATATCGCAATTTCGCCTTCCCTCCCAAAAAAACAGAACTCTCATACATGACTCCGACGGTTGGTTTTTTTGGTTCATCCTGCTGGTTGTGCCCATCCGTAGCTTTTTACTCCTCTACCCTAGCGGAATGGGTCGGGATAAAGGTATGTAATCCCATGAGAGATGATTTAGGTGTGCTGCCTACACCGCTTCAGCGGCCATTATGTCTCGGGCCTTGGTCTCCTGGACAGGCGGTGCCCCTCGAGCCGTTATCCCCTCGCTGTTGCTTTCGACCTGGGCCTTTGCGCGCTCAAAATCGACCGACGTCGCGGCCGTGGTGGCTTTGGCGCGTAGGGCACTTCGGATCTCGGCCACGGACCGGTCGTTCCACAGCTCGTAGTCGCTCATGCTCAGCGGGAAGAGCACCTTGTTGTGCGCGGTGGTGATGAAGCCTTCGGTGTTGGGTGCCGGCATGCTCGTCAGCACGTCAATGTCGGACGCCAGTTCGCGGCAGTAGTCGTCGAGCGGAAGGTCGTTGACGTCGACGCCAAAGGGGTTCTCAATCTCGTACCCGATCGCCGCCAGGCCCAGGATGATGTACGCGGCCAGCACCACCCCGAATATCGTCACCCACCCGAGCTTGCTGTAGATCTGGAACGGCAGCGTCAGGATGTACACCCACGTGATCTGCGAGATGGAGATCGAGTACGCGATCGGCACCGGCGTGTTCAGCACCCGTTCCGTACCCGTCAGGATGTCGGCGAGCTGCGCGATGCTGTTCATCACCGTCGTCTGGTGGATCGGTAGCGTCAGTTGCCCGTTGCTGCACACCTCGTCCAGGTACGCTCCCAGGTAGTTGAGGATCTCGAGCGGCAGGTTGCCCAGGTTGTCCCGCGACCGCTTGATCAGCTTGCGCGGGTTCGACTCGGCGAACGACACCCCCAGGTACTGCCCGGCGGCTTTCCACGAGCTGGCTCGCTTGGGTTGTAGCTGGCTCTGGTCCGCCTCGCTGGCCAGGGTGTGCAGATTCCCAATCAGCGGTTGCAAATCCGGGTAGTCGGTCGAGGGCTCAAACCGGAGTCGGTGCTTCAGGGCCACAGCGAAGGCGTTGATGAGGTTCAGCGCGGTCAATTTGGCCAGTAGCTCCGACTTACCCTGTTCCTCGCTCACGGAATGTCGCTCCTTGGTGTGGATCCAGATAATCCTCGCCAGATTCCTCGATGTCACAATCAACTGTGCCCAGTATTTCCGCCCCTCGCTGTATCTTTCATAGGCCGTCGTCGACCGGAACGACAACGCCAAACTGACCACGAAACCGGTGATGGTGAGGAGGACCGAGTCAAACACCAGTTCGTACACGAACTTGTTGATGCAGGTGAACAACGTCGCCCAGCCGGCCACGAACGCGAGCGGCAGGATCATCTTGGGCAGCACACTACCGTGCAGACGCGCAAACCAGGGCCATTTGGAGTGGTGGTTCATGTCCCGGGGTCCGACAAAGAGGTCTTCGATATCGAGTGAGGTGTGTGTGGGAGCTCGGAGTGCCAGTGGTTTGAAGTTGGTTACTCGACCGGGAGAGGCCATCGTTTTCGGGTCGTACGAGGACGTTGAAGATCCAAAGTCGTTGACCTCGAGTTTGAGGTTCTTGGGTGTCCCCGGTTTAGCCATGTCGAACAGGTGAGCTGAAGACGCTGTATAGTAGAATTATAACCTCCACATGTACAGGTTCGACAGAACTTGTGTTTTGTAAGGTGGCAAAGAAATATTAACGATAGTGGTGATCAACACCCATAGAAAGGACAAACACACAGGGCAGAAAAGCAACAACGCTGGCAGAACAACAGCTTTTAACGGATCGGCTGGGGGAGAAGAATGAGACTTTCGACGAGGGACTGAGGTGCAAGAAGAGAAAAGAACAACGGTTAAGGCTGCGACACGAGAAACACGTAACCCTGGTACTTTAGTCCGTGTCTTATGTAACTTTGGCATCCCCTTCCTGGTGCTTACTCCGTAGGTACCAGTGCGGATGAGAAACGAAGTGCTGCATCCACCTCGCATGGCATGGTCGACTTCCCCGAGAAGACTATAGCGCCATAGGATACCCACTGGGGGCCGACTAGGTAGCGCCATTGAGGGGTGTGCTGGGGTCGAGAACAGAGGAAATTTGTCGAACACGAATAGCCAAGATGTCGAAAAGAGTCTGGAAACAGGAGCTGAACTGGAGCTGAAACATGTCCATAGCCAATTGTCCCGGACTGCAGAACGCTCATTGCCCGGAACATTATTCAGTCTTGGACGTTGGACCACACGCCGTTGAGCAGAACCGGTCAACGGCCTGCATGATTCCACCTGGGCAATTGCAACGCAGCTTGCCTTGAAACAAGGAGTACATTAAAAGAAAGGACCAAAGAGGTAAGGGACAAGGCTTGGTATAGAGTGCCTCGGATTGGTAGTTGGTTCAACGGTTAGGGGGCAAAACTCAAGCTTTTGGGCGGGCGGCGGTTCCCCTTGTATCGAAGAAAAGACGGAAGGATGCTTTGCCTCGTCCTGGTACAGTGGTGCTTGGCTTTGCCAATGGGGTTCTGTGATGTGTGATCGAGAAAGGGGAGGGAATTGACCAGGCGGCCAAGCCAGCCAGCCAGGTTCCACTCAATTGTTGGTCTCCATGGCGGAATCGAGATGCCGACACCAGCGGAGGGTCTGGGGGGACTCGCAATTAGAAACGAAAAAGGGCATTCGCTTGCAAGTCCGCTGTCAGTCGGTCCGTGAGAGGAGCCCAATGCTGGTGGTTATGCAGTTGAGCGGCCTGACTTCGTTCGATATGTACATCGTAGTCTGCCGTTTGCTGAGCTGGTCAACATCAGCCGCTGCAAGCCTGACATCAGACATTGTGAGAGAAGGATCGCCAGTACGAATAGGACATGTGTGGAATGTGCCAACGGGACAGTGGCCAGCAGTGGTCCTTGTATAGAGAGAAAACCTTCTCGATAAATGGTGGAAAGACGTTTAGGGTGCGGATTTGTTATAGCATCCAGATTCTTCCATCTCTTGAGTACAGCTTCTCAGCTACGGGTTCAGCATTCACAAAAGATCGACGCAGATCATCTCCTCTGTTGTGCAAATGGGGGATTTCGGAGGGATTTGGGGGATCTGGGCCTGCTTGCGCCCCTCTCCTGGCCCCCTAGGGATCGTGAAAGAGTTGATGAAAAAGGGGGCGCAGCTGATTCCAGCTGCAGAATATGAAGCGGGTGGGAGGAACTGACACTTCGGTGGCTTGTTGCGCAAAGCATCTTTTCATTCGCAGGAGGCAAAGGAACAAAGGAGGAGGAGGATGCACCGTCGAACTTGCCCTTTTCGTCCTTTGTCTATACAACTAAAACCCTCGACTACAATCGCATCCTTGACAACCTCACCGGCGCTCGTCTCATCTCATCACTCGTTGCTCGTCGCTTCAGGCCACCCTCGTTTTATGTATGATGCAAATATCGCTATTGTCACTCGCTCGGAGGTGACACATTCTTTCTTTTCTAACTTTTTAACCCAATCCATGTCCTCCCTTTGCCATCCCGTCCCTCGCTACTGGTCCCGCTCCCTGTGACGATCACCATGCTCTTCTCTGCGCCCACGCGGCTCAACTTTATTGTCGTCGGTCTCGTCATTACCACTTTTATCCTGTTCTATAGCTCCTTTCGTCCTCCCCGCCCCGAAGCGCAAGATGTTCTTGGTTCTGCAGACGCAGACGCAGACGCAACCCCTACTCTCCTCGAGGCGTCCCAAGCGTATTCTCCTCCCAGAAATACTCATACCGACGAGGTAGCGCACCGGCTTCAACCAGATGACTTCGTCCCTCAAGTCCAGAATGAAACACTGGGCTTTCAAGAGATATACATGATTTCATTACCTGGAAGGACGGACAAGCAAGATGCTTTTGCCATGCAAGCAGCCTTCTCCGAAATCTCTTATACACAAGTGGATGGAGTGTACGGCCACGAAGTTCCTGTCAAGGCACTACCTCACGTATGTTGCCGGACGGAGAAAACCCATTATGAGTGATTGCTAAACAGTGAGCAGACCATGAGCCAAAGTGCCAATGTCATCGGTTGTTGGCGCGCACATTTGAATGTCTACCAGAAGATGGTGCACGACAAAGTTTCGTCAGCTCTGATCTTTGAGGATGACGCCGATTGGGACGTCTCTCTTAAAGAGCAACTGGTCCAGTTCGCCCGGGGTTCGAGATTCATCACCAACACTTCAGAGGATGCGTTTTCCCATTCGCCGTATGGGCAGGATTGGGACATACTGTGGATTGGACACTGCGGCACCTGGGTTCTTCCAGCCGACAACCGTCGATTCTTTGTCATCCCAGACGACTTCACCGTCCAGCCGCCTGAAGCTCGCGTCGACAACGTCGACCAACCCGACATGAGTCGCTGGGAAAGCGGCCCTCATGGCAACAACCGCACGAGAATAGTCTTCCATTCAGAAGGAGGAGTCTGCACGGCAGCATACGCCATTTCCCAAAAAGGCGCACGGAAAGCTCTCTACTACCTCTCCATGATACCCTACAACAGCCCAGTGGACTGGGGTTTGGCCACTCTGTGCAAGAACAAAGAGTACGAGTTCAACTGCGTATCACCATGGCCGCAACTCGTTGGGGTCTCCCGACCAACAGCGAACACGGCCAAGTGGAGCGACATCGGATATGGTCCGGACTCGGAGAGAGTGGTCGAGGAAGGGAGCTCGCTGCATCTGGTCTATCCCATGCGGCAAAACATTCCCAACTTCCTGCATGGAAAGACGGTATTCCGCAGTCAGTATCCTGACATCGCACCGCCGATGAGTATCAAGGAGATTGGGAAGGCGGTTGGTCATGTTGAAATTCTGGAACCTCAGCATCTACCCGAACACGGATGATTTGGGACAAGGAATGGTTTCGTCCTTGAGCACCACTTGAATACCGCCGGAAACTCGACTTTTTGACTGCACAGTCGTTCGGACCCAAACCTCCAACTCATTGATGGTTGTCGTCGGACGAAGCGGCTATACGCAAGGCGCAAGCGCGACGTCGAGTGGCCACAGCTGCAGGCAGGTCAGACTCCTTGAGCGACATCCCGCCTCACCTTCAAACCGGCTGCGTTGAGTGTGGTGGAGTCTGTGCAGTCTGTGCGAGCTCCAGAAACACAGCAATGTCCCCTGCCGCTCCCGCCCACCGCACCCGCCTCGAGACATGATGCACCCCGAGCCTGAAGCTCGCCAGTCAGCGCAATGCCTGGTCGGCGATTGAATTGCACCATATTGAAACCACGGGTCGTCTTGGATATATTTGAGATCCGACAGCCGTAGATGAATCCGGCCTGGAGAAAAAGTTTGGACAAGAAAACTTTGGGATTTTGGTTTTACATAGTTGAGCGATACCCCTGTTCTTGGTTTTAGATGCATGCAGCAATTGACGATTTCTACTCGGTACTGGTGTCTGAATCGGGGGTTGCGCTCTCCGGATATTCTCCTATCACAGCTTTGTTCCCCTCTCTGACGCGTAGAGACGAGACGCGTATGGGAAAATCTAGATCGGTGATCGATCGGTAAACACAAACTAGGCAGGATGAGTGTCTAGTCCATTCCTGTGATTGGGAACTGGACTTTGCTATGTGGTCGATTTGCGAGGTCCGAAACTCCCCCCTTTGGACGCAGGGATCAGGGATCGAATCTGTTGCGCAACCATTCGGCCTGTGCCTGCGCCATCGCCTGCGCCAGTCCCTTTTCCACCCACAAGCACAGCACAGCACAAACAAAAACCACAACCCTTGCAATCATCAGCCGAAGCCTGAGATCCCTCCGACCCCTCTCTGTAACAGGTCAGCGCCAGCCACGGCTCCCATTCAAAGTACAAGTACCCAAAAGTATTTGGCGGAGGCCGAGAATCCTCGTTCCAGATACAGTAAATACCATGGCCTATCCCCCCAAGCCCACAGTTTGCCCCTGAGCTTGTCCGACTCTGGAAGAATTAGGCTTTGGTCTGAGATATGCCAGAGTCTTGGTCTTTTTCTCCCTTGCTGGGCCGCGCCGCATCATTGGGGAACATGTGTCAATTATTCGTGCGAGCCTGGCAAATTCGAGATCCTTGTCCTTGTCCCTAGCTAATTCCCTTTTGCTCGGTGCAGCTGGTCTGATGCTTTCCAACTCACAGTCGCTCATTCAGTTGACCTCTCTTTCTTTGAGAGACTTGGGATCCCATAAAGAGCAGCAGCTGTGTGTGGGAGGAAATCGTTAACACACAGACCTCGCCCTCCTTTTCGGCCCCCCTCCTTTTTGCATCCAGTCCCGTCCTCTCGATCCTTCCTCCAGCAATGGACCTGAACCCCTCGTCTCGAAATGGAAACCCTCTGCAACAACTCTACGGATCGCGGCGGTCATTACGCTGGATCGTGTTGCTCGTGCTCGCCGCCCTCGCCATCATTTATATGACCGGAACGACCTATGAACCCTACAGCGCGGCCGGAGGCGGCGGAACCAGCTACTCATCCTCCTCATCGGGGTTCAAACATTCACACAAGAAGCAGGCGAAAGCCCTGAGTCCGGTGGATTTGATGAAGAGACCCATCTCCCGCGACCTGCAGACCATCCCCAAGCTGATGCACCAGAGCTGGGCGTCAACCGAGCTGCCTGCCAAATTCGAGCGCTGGAGTTCGACGTGCAGACAACAACACCCGGACTGGGAGTGGGTGTTGTGGACGGACGAGGACAATGAAGAGTTGGTCCGGACACATTTTCCCTGGCTGCTGAAGACATACCTGGGTCTACCCAGCGTCATCTACCAGGCGGATTTGGTGCGAAATCTCTACATGTACATGTTTGGAGGGTGAGTACTTTGGGAATATAAACTTACGCCGATGTTGAGTTGACTGACGGGTGTAGGGTGTATGCCGATTTGGATGTTGAATGTCTCCGGCCTGTTGACGAGATGTTTGCCCAATACAACGTGACAACCGCGTCGCACGCCAAACCCAAACCACAATCCGCGCAGAATATGCTGAAGAGCGGTCGAAAAGCCTTCTTTGGCCGAATGGGCACCGACCACGGCTCCTCCAACTCGATCCCCAACGCCTGGATGGCTTCGACGCCGGGTCACCCCTTTTTCCTGATCGTGCTCGAGTCGGTCATGAAGAGGATGACGGAAGAAGGGGACATGGACAACGTGGAAGGCATCACGGGTCCAGGAAAGCTGTACGACATGATCAACGAATACCTCCAGGAGGACAGCAAATGGGCAGGGGAGGCCCTGGACAAGCACGTGTCCAAGAATCCCACGGCAAAGCAATTCAACCCGCGCAAGGGATTGAAACATTCCATCGAGGTGCTCCCTTTCCAGTACATTTACCCGTACTCGTGGGAGCGAGACGGCGAGGCTTATCGAGAGGTGTGCTGGGCTACCAAGGAGGCCTTCAACGCCGAGCGATGCAAACAGCTCCTCGCGACCGATCACTGGCCGAGTTATACGATTACCTACTGGAGTCACACCTGGACGAGTGGCGGCCATGACGACGGCAATGTACAGAAGCTTGAAATGGCCGATCGATGAGGAAACAAGAGGGAGGGGGTCGATTACGGAGCCAGCATATAAGACATTTACGTGCGCGCCCTGGGAGTTGGAATGTTTTTTGATGAAGGTTTGTACCTGGATGGTTCTATCCCCTGGCGAGGAGTTTCGTTTCTTGGAGTACAAAAAGATGTCTTCTTTTTTGGGGTCAACTTTTTTTGTTTTAACGAAGATCATTAGATGAGAATTCTTGGGCCGGCCGGGATTTTTCTTTGGTCGTGATATTTTTGCGCGGCGTCGGGGAATGGAGGGAGGGATCTATATCTCTGTGTATATCATCGGCATGTCATCGTCGTTGTTGTCGGTGTCTTGTTTTTGAGAGAGGGAGAACGGCAGAATTCGGGGTATGGGTTGACAAGATGAAATCGGTGTTCACAGTCCCAGGTGTCAGTTGTCTGTCTCGTCCTGTTGGAGGATAGACAGTGAAAAACGAACTCAGATCAATGAAATAATAGAAGTATGGATCTTATGGGGTGTAATATCAGACGTTTCTACTATTGAGCATTCGAGCCTTGTTTCTACTGGTTTTCGAGATGAGACAACCGGCGGGGAAAGGGAGAAAAAGAGTTGATGGAGAACGGAATACCGAGTACCGCGATGTATCGTGCCTTTGTCTTGCCTCGCATTTTGGGGGGGCAAATGGTTGTACTGTTCTGTTCATTCGGCCAATCTCCGCCATCCCGCTGTACTGTAATATCCGTTATCTGTCCAAGGGATCCAAGATGAACCGTTTTCTTGCAGTGCCTGGGTCTCTCATCTCGTTGTCCTGATATCGTCGCCCCTCTTTGAGTAGGCTTCTATCTGGTTGATAGCTCTATCTGGGTGGTTAGTGGTTGTGGAGGGACCTCGCTGGTATTTCTCTCACTAGCACGGTACAGTACAGCACAACACAACACAACAGAGCAGATGAAGAGTGCGTTAGTCGTATATGAATGTGTGTGTGATCAGCTTAAAGAGGGTCAATGGATGGTAATTGAGACGAACTAGGGACCGATACATATCTACGCTCTCTATCCCCCATCTCACATATCTATTACTGAGTGACTGACTGGTCTGTCGGAGTTGACCACTCGATCTCTCATATATAGTCGATAGAATCCGCTGCCGGGGTTTATTTGGTGGACGAAGGCAGAAAAGGAGGGAAAAAGCAATATCATCATATCAACATATCATTATATCAACACAAACGGCTTATACACACACACACACACACACACACACACCCACACACTCTCTATCCATCTCTCTCTCTCTCTCTCACTCTCCCTCTCTCTCGGCTCCCAAACGTAATACGCTTTTTCTCGAACTCTCCCCCTCGTGTCACTTAAA
>NW_019173856.1:0-18822 GCF_001646965.1 Fonsecaea nubica | reverse complement strand
AATGTAATGTTCTTTTGTCTTCACCGTTAGGGCAGATCCGGTAGTCAGCCATCGCACCTCGTCGACAACGTTATATTTTTGTAAGAGCTCTCCCTCCCCCTCCTCCCGCTCCCTCCCCCTACCCGCTCCATCGATCTTGCCCATCGCAACCCACGCCTCTTCCCTGCTCTGTACGCTGTCCGTCTCGTTATTTCTGCCCGAGTTGCTGCCCCTAGTCGGCGTATATCGCCAGGGACTCCCCAACTTGGGGGTCCGTGGCGTGTCGCCGCTCTTGGTGCTTTTGTTGCCCGTAGAGAAAGGAGAACCGGGGGCGTGGGGACCTGCGTCACTGCTGTATTTGCCTTTTGCGCGTGCACTGTCTTCCTCAAACTTCTTCAGATGTCGATTGTACGTGTCTCCTGCGACCGAACCGGATCCACCAAAGCGACCATTATCTCCAGTCAAGATACCCAAGCGGTGTATAGCGCGAGTCTGGCGGTTCTTTTCTCGTGTCTTGCGCCATCGAGCGAAGCAGCCAAAGCCGGGGATTGAGTCGAGGACTTTGTGGAATGAGGAAGGGTGATAGCGTCTCCAAAGGAAAATTGTCATTAGCAGGACAATGAGGATGCCAACTGTGAGAGGGACAGCGATCATGGCGTTTCGGTGTCCATGACCTCTTCCTTGAGGATGACCAATCCACGGCGCTGGTATGGTGGTATTTGTAGCTGAAGATGAAGCCGTGGCAGAAGCTGATGTCTGGGCTGGCGCGATATCCGTCGACGAAACTGAAAATGATGTGCCTCCCGTGCTGGACGTGGACGTGGACGTCGAAGACGGCAGATTCGAAGGTGTAGGATCTAAAGAGCTGTCGATACTCGTGGTTTCTGACAAAGAGGAAGAAGCAGATGCAATGCTGGAAGTTCCGCTATTCCCAGACGGGTCCAACGCGCCACCCGGACATGCGACAGGGTCAGGAACTCCAAAAGCAACACATGCTGTCGAGGTCCAAGTAACACTGCTGCTGGTGCTTGTAGCTGTGGTCGACGAGTCGGAGACCGAAGAGACAGATGGGCCTCTCATGGTCGCAACTGAGGTAGATGGTGAGAATGTCGATGTTTCAATTGGACCAGTAGTTGGAGTCGGCGAGAAAGTTGTGATCTAGATGAGAATCAGTCAGTAACGGGATGCTTAGATATTGTAGCAGCCGCAGCACTGCCAGATACTCGCATTCACAAAATTGATATCCTGGGCATGCCTTAGAAGGACAGGGTCCGCACTGACATTCAGACTTGAGATGACCACGCTTGGTGTCGTCTTGTAGCTCCGACTGGGATTGCCTCTGTTTTGATCACGTCTGGCTGCCTCCTCTCTCTTGGATTTTGTGGACTCAGACACGGGGTGGATATGTCTCGACCGAGTCATGGAACAGGCAAATAAAGGCGCTGGCCTGGTAGCGAGCGAAAGAGGGTAGCAACTTACAGAAGTCGTGATACTGTCTGAAGCTGAGGATTGAAGGTCATCTGCGCTTGCTGGATGTGATAGATATATTGTCACCACTGATCCGACCGTGACGAGGCAAGTGGCAGGTGGAAAGATGGATAGGGATTCCGGCGGAACTGCAGAGCAGCTGACTCTTGGTGTGATAGTGACATGGTTTGGACTTGAAGTGACTGAGGAATAGTCAGAAGATTGGCGTGAATTACCGACATAACTGCGAAGAGGTCCGCGGTGCCATCTCGTACCGTTTGCTTGAGAGGGTGGGACTGCGCTCAGAGTTGTTCCTGATGTGATTGAGGTTGACGCCTCGACACATTCAGTTGAGTTGAAAGCAATAGGACAATGCGGTGGATCAGCTGGGGAGGCGGTGTTTTCTGGTCCAGAACAGATTGCTGTCGCACAAGACACTCTTCCACTTCTCGCAGACGCGGCATCGGCGGCGCTCAGCGGAATGATGGTGAGTCCTATCGCCGCAGCGACAATGAGCTTTGTGATCATCCTGCCAGGCTGAGAGACGGTCGTTGTCGAGCTGCCGTCGGTTGTTGTTTGGTCGAAGGGGAGGTTGGTTGTTGGGAAAACTTGACCCGTTTAAATATCCATGGATCCCATCAAGACCAGCGAGCACAAGCCAAGCTGAGATCCCTCTGATGGTCGATAGCAGGCATTTTCGCCTGTGCCGTCCGCAAAAATTTCTGGAAGATGGCTTCAGATGTCCGTTCAAGCATTCACATCACTAGCCTCAGCAGCTTCTGTCCCTGTCCACCGCCTTCGATCATTCTGCCGCACCTTGGATGTTGGGGCTTTGACGCTGGTCTTCTGAGAAGCTCTCTGAAGCATAGAAGCACCCATGATATCACGTGACTTTGAGGAGTCGTATGAAGATGTGGCAAGATCATCAGATGTCTCATCTGCGGTGCTCTGGGTACAGTGAGTAGACGGCCGGAGCTGTCTGCATCTCTTGATATTTTATGCACTATTAACGGTGTCAGCAATCAAACAGGTAACTTCAACAACACATGGTGGGAATGTAGGGGAATCCATAGGGTGCTCGTGGGACACGACGGTTGTGCCATGCAGTATAAGTCAAGCAAACAGAAAGCATGAGAGATCCAATGGTTCAACACCGTTTGTGAATTTGATGGAGCTCTGACTAAATCAGAAAGGGCGTTCTTGTTGACAGTAAACGCCGTTTCTTTCTCCGAGCAAGTCCCGTCGACGTCCACACACAGCTCCGCTCACAAACATTCCATCATTAGCCTGCCAAAGCCGGTGACAGGTTCCCCAAAACCCGTTCCAACAACCCAAAAGAGGTTCCTCGCCGTTTGTAAACTTGGATGGCTGTCTGAAGCAGAAAGTCTAGACATTGGATTGAATCTTTCGCCGATCTTGCGCCCCAACGCCTTCCGAAAATCCATGAGGGGCAAAAGCTGTAGGTTGGGAGACAGGAATATCTGCGTTTGCTCTTTGGTTGTCCCTTGCTCGAGCGAGGGCCAATGTCTTGCCTGCGTCAATGATTGCCTATCTCTCCTGCCCGTTTCCCTTGTACGATAGGTCGTTGACATGGCGGTTGTGGCTAATTTAGCAGCAGCCTCCAGCAGCGCCTGATTGCACACCTTGGCCTTGTCCGACCTGAACCGTAGGTTTGTTGTTGACCGTAGTGGTACCCATGCGTTCCTTGATCTGCCGGGCCATGGTCAAAAAGGCTTGTTCAACATTGGATGCATTCTTTGCGGAGGTCTCAAGGAACGGGATTCCCAGACTGTCGGCAAATTCCTATTGCATGATGAGTATTACTCCTGCCCATCCGGGGGTGCGCCACTGTACCTTTGCCATGGTGTACTCGACCACCTTCTTGTCCGACATATCGCTCTTGTTGCCGACGAGTAACTTGTTGACACCTTCAGTAGCGTAGCGGTCGATTTCTTGTAGCCATTGCTTGACGTTGTTGAACGAGTCCATATCTGTCACATCATAGACCACACAGATGCCATGAGCGCCTCGGTAATAGGAGGAGGTGATTGTTCGGAATCGTTCTTGACCGGCAGTATCCCACTATTCCGATGTCAGGTAATGTATCAAACTAACTGAGCGGAGTCTTGCCCTACAATTTGTAGCTTGACAGTCTTTCCGTCGAGTTCGATCGTCCGGATTTTCTAACCCCATGTCAGCCTCCCAGCTCTCATGACCCGGAACCTCAGGATAGCAGCGCCGAGTTCGCGACAACATACGAAATCGACGCCGATGGTAGAGATGTAAGATTCGGTGTACGTGTCATCGGCGAATCGCAACAGCAGGCATGATTTTCCGACACCAGAGTCTCCAATAAGCAAGAGCTTGAAGAGGTAATCGTATCTGTGGAACGATATCAATATTCAGGGCACAGGACGACGATGGCTTCCGAGGACGGATTGTCGAGGGATTGACTCTACACACCGTTAGCAAAAGGCCATACTCTGTCAATGGCGGTGGAAAGGATGATGGATTGCAGGCAACTGGGATGGATGGCTTACCACTCTGGATTCATGGTGCTCGATGATACAGGGGCTTCTAGGGAGGTTGAGTAGGGTTGAAACAGTTGGACGTGATTCGAACGGATAATTGAGAACGGCCTGGATCGGTGAAGCCAAGTAGAGAATGGAGTTCAAGGGAAAGGGTGAATTGATGGGAGAATGAATCTGGTGTCTGGCGTTTGCGGCCAACCTGGACTTTGAGATCCGCTACTTGGAGACGAAACAGTGGCAACGTAAGAGGGCAGTTAGGCGCAGGCTCAGGCTTCTCTGTCACCGTTCTAGCTCCTTGTGATAATTGGGCGGCTGAAGCCTGGTGAGCCTGTCAGAAAGAACCTTCCGGAGTGGCTGATGATGACCAGGTCGGGCAGATCACGTGTGAAGCCACAAACAGGGAATGCCTGCGATGGGCTGCGCTGCGACCTGCACAGAAGACTGCGTGACTTGACTCTTGATGCTTCCCGCTCTGTCTGATCAGCATCGTGACCATGGTGAAACTAGACCTCACAATTCTCATCAGATGACGCTCAAAAATAGTATTACAAAGCCCTGCAACACGTACATTCACCATCCACGGGACCAAGAATCGTGCATTGCACCTGACAGTTAGCCCAACGCGCCAAAGAGCACCTGTGCGGGCCAACACGAGGAAGAAATGATAACGACAACCATGTTGGTCAGAAGGGTTTTGTTTTATTAGCTTTGTTGACAAACTCACAGCCTGCTTTACCTGCTGAAGAGGCTACATCTGGTCTCTACGCAACTCTCGACCCTTGAAGTTCACCTACTCAGGTGTATATGCTGGTAGCGGAGCTGCTGGACCTTCCCACGAGATTGGGCCGTGAGCATCAAAACACAATGTCAGGACAGCCTTTCTTTCCTTCACTCTATCACTGAGATCTCCGGCCTGTATGCAAGGATGAAAGTCCGTCATGTATCCACTGATCTCGACGGAGAAAGTGGACACCAAGACGTCCAAGTCGCAAGATGTATTCTATTGGTCACTAGCATGTCCCCAGATCATCAGGAGCCAGTGGACTAAAGCAAGAATCATGGTGCTATGACAACCTGGACGACTGTAGATGACAGACGACACCGCTCGCATCCAGGCGGCGCTTTTAGCGCACAAGAGCCGCAAGTCTAGCTCAGGTCGGTAGGAGCACCAGACGGAGGTAGGTACCTCGTATATCTTAGAGCACCAAGCTTTCTTCATCTAGATGTATTCAGCACGTCTCTACCAGGTCACATATTGACCAAGCCTGGTATCACAACGCGGTAATCAACTCCTTCGCTACGACGTTCCTTTGCCCCATGGCCTCTACGATGCATATCCATGTGCCTTCAACCACTCCAACAACTCCGCCTCATCACGATCCTTGTATCCGGCATTCCCTGTAATGGTATCATGCACGATGACCAAACTCCTGCTGAATTGCCCCGTTTCCTTGTCCTTGAAGAATTGTTCGATATCGTCCCTGATCTTGAGATCCGAGTACTTGGGCAGGCCTGATTTGACCCATCTGTCAATAATGACACTGGTTACTCCCAATCGTTTGTAGACGCGAGCCCAGTTCTTCTTCGTATACTCCCAAGCAACATCCCGGGTTTCGTTGTTATTGGAGACAGCGATGATACCTCCGTGCGCGTCCTGTGGAGGGACTTGTTCCGACGTAACAAAATCTAACAAGTCCCATGCATGTTCGGATTTCTTTGAGCGGCCAAGCGCTTGAATACAGATCTCCTTTCCATCAACACTGGTGGTCTTGATGAATTCCTGCTTGATGGTGTCATACTCTGCTTGTCCGCCATTTGCCACCGCCAGGTTGAATATCACACCTCGAAGGTTTTGATGAATGGCTTTTTCATCGCCGGATTTCCAGGCTGCAAATTTCTTTCGTCCTTCAGAGATGATGTCCTGGTGGCCGGCGCCGGCAGCGGTGGCGAGGAGGAGTTTTCTCGATTGACCGGTCAGCCAGTCCTCACCCTCAGGGTAGTCCCAGCCTATTGCCTCTGCTGCTGGGGAGACCAATTTGAGGGTGAATTTCTTCAGTGCCGCAGAAATTTCCTTGTTTGATGCAAATACTTGTCGCACCTTCGACAGGGAGCTAGCAATCTGTTGCCACACCAAGAAGCTCTTTTCCCCCTTGAAGCCTTCAAGGAGAGACAAAAGAGCAGCTGTTGTACCGTTCCCAGAAACTGCCAAGGCAGTGGCATCACCCATCAGACCAATCTTGTCTTCGATCGAGAGCTGATCATGAGCTTCACCAAGCTTGATAAGCCGTTGAGGTGGGTAATTCGTGCGATAAAAGCCGCTCTGGTCGGCATTGATTTTGTAAAACGCATCATCCACCTCGCGAACAGTGTCCTGCTTCTGAGTCAAAGCACTGTGGACAATCTTGACAGGAGTACCGGTTTTAAGACCAACAGGAATCCACCACGTGGTTTCGTCTTCTTCGGCCTTGACGTCGCCGGTGGTCAGGAACCTTGATTGGCGGATGGATATCTGGCCAGGTTCTTCTGCTACTGTAACCACCGGAAAACCAATCTTGCGGATCCAAGGATCCATGAAAGCTTGGACATCCTGCCCGGAGGCCGCACTGAGGGCAGCCCAGAGATCGTTGGTTTTCGCATTGCCGTAAGCATGGATCTTGAGATAGTCACCCACACCTTTCAAAAAGATGTCTTGGCCGAGGTAGTTGCTCAACATTCTGATAACAGAGCTCCCTTTGAGATACGAAATGTGGTCAAAGATCTGATCTACCTCGAGAGCATTGCGGACTGGGACTTCGATAGGGTGAGATGCACGTAAGGAGTCGAGTTCGAGAGCTGTTTGGACAGCTTCAGCCTGGAGTCAACGTCAACAAGGGCAACACTGGTACAGTACCTCTAGACATCTTACGCACCACAAACTGACTCCAGACTTTCCACTCGGGGTGAAGATGGTCGACAGCTAGCCAGCCAACCCAGGTGGCAAACCCTTCATTCAGCCACAACTCGTTCCACCAATCCATGGTGACCAGGTTGCCGAACCACTGATGTGCTAGTTCGTGAGCAACAACATAGGCAACTCTGTTTTTGAAACGGGCATCTGACTTCTCTTCGTCGTATAGAACAGCCGTCGTTCGATAAGTGACCAATCCCCAATTCTCCATGGCACCCATCGCGAATTCATGGACCGCTAGCAGATCTGACTTAGGAAGGGGATACTCAATGCCGAACACGTCGGAAAAGTAGTCGAGGGTCTTGTGGGCGTGTTCCATCGCAAAACGACCTTGCTCTTTAAGCCCCCGAGTGGTGTAGACTCTGACCGGCAGGGGCTTGCCGTTGTACTTGCGTTCGGTAAAGCCTTCGACATATTCAAAATCCCCAATGGCCCACGCCGCCAGGTATGTACTCATAGCCGGCGTCTTCTCAAATGCTACTTTTTTCAAACCCTGCTTGCTTCCCTTGTTGGAGGACTTTTCTGGCATGTTGCTGAGAGCGACGAGATCCTCCGGGATTTCGACCTCAAACTCGAAAGACGCTTTCAAATTTGGTTCGTCAAAGCATGGGAATGCCCTTCGAGCAGCACAAGCTTCAAATTGAGTGCTGAACATGTAGTGGTGCTCTCCATCTGTTGGAGTGCCCGCAGCTGGAGTGACAGCAGGCTTGTATTTGGACCGGTAAAAGCCTTCCATCGCATTGTTCATGATTCCCTTGAATGTAATGGAAAAGACAGCGTCACCAGATGGTATTTTCTCCGAGAATTTGATTGTTGCTCGCTCACTCTTCTTGTCATAAGATACGTCGGCCATTGATGTGATAGTAGAGCCGCCATCTTTGCTAAGGACTTCTGCATTTTTGATCTCTAGCTCTTTGACATTGATAACCAACTCTTGCGTTTCCTGCTTAACTTTTGAGTCAACCTTGACAGTGCCATCGTAGCTCCAGTCCCCGCCAAACTCGAGATTGTAGAGGGACAGGTCATAGTTGAGTGGCTCTATGGTATCGGGCAGGATATCGCGGTCCGCGGGAGGTGCCATGGTTCTCCTAGCCTCAAACGAGCACCAGCGAACCTGGGGTAATGTCCGGTTGAAGTGTTTGTGGAGAGGAGGTTGGTTGATTCGAGAATGAAGCGCGAATGTGCAAATGGTTCGTCTCGTGCCCGCGATCACAGGTCCAGCCTTGAGTGTCGAAGTGAAACAAGAGTATAATTTGAATTCAAGCATCAAAATCCTCCTTCTCAAGGTCCAACTAGATCAGGAGTCACAGCATCCGACGACTAGCCTGTACAAACACCGCAAACGTGGGATGACCACCAATCGAGTCGACGCAATACAGAGGTACCTGATTGTTGCGTTGGCGGGGACTCCTGCTTGCATCATCTCCAACTGCAGCTCCAAATAATAATTTTCAGCCTTACCACATCCAGCCTCGTCTTGCACGCGACACTGTGTGTCCCAAACAAGCAAGTCGATTCCCTTCCTGCTTCCTTTCTCCTCCTGCGCATCGTCCCCTTCCATGTGATGCCGGCATCAGGGGACGAATTCGTCGTCGATGGATCAGATGACGATGCGCCCAGAGCATCCACCCGCGGCCGCGCAGCGGCTCGAAGAGCAAATGCTCGTGAATCTGCCCAAAGCTTTGAGGTAACCCGAACTTGGGATTTGCTTATTGAAGGCGCCGATGGAACCATTACAGGGGCCGTTGAGGGCCTCCTTGAGGCGGGCAAGAGGAAAAGGTAGGTTCATCGATCCAGTGACGAAAGTGGTCAGAGAGAGCGAGAGCGAGAGAGGAAGCTATAGTGGAGGAACCAAAGTGCACCTCATTTGACCTATCTCACCATGGCTCTTCTGCAGACTCCTCAAAGACACCACACCTCTCCAGCGCGGCATCATCCGTCACCTGATTCTCATACTCGACATGTCCCTCTCTATGAATGAGAAAGACCTCCGTCCAACCCGTTATTTACTCACCCTATCCTACACCGAATCCTTCATCCGCGAATTCTTCGAGCAGAACCCGATTTCTCAGCTGGGAATAATAGGCATGCGTGACGGTATTGCGCTCAGGATCAGTGATATGTCTGGCAACCCAAACTCTCACCTGTCTGCGTTACAGAAATATCGCAAGGAAGAGCCCAAAGGCAGTCCGTCTCTGGAAAATGCGCTCGAGATGGCAAGAGCAGGACTATTCCACTCACCTAGCCATGGGACACGTGAAATACTGCTAGTGTTTGGCGCTTTGCACACTTCGGATCCAGGAGACATCCACAATACGATCAACAGTCTCGTCCACGATAAGATCCGTGCTACGGTTATTGGACTCGCAGCGCAAGTCGCCATTTGTGCCGAACTTGTCTCTAGGACGAATGATGGTGACTTATCGCCCTATGGAGTCGTATTGCACGAACAACACTTTCGAGAGTTGTACATGGCTGTGACAACTCCACCGATTACCCATGACAGTGCCAACAAAACAGCCCCATCCCTCTTGATGATGGGTTTCCCTTCTCGGACTGTGGAGGATCACCCCTCGTTATGCGCTTGTCACACAACTCCCCGAAGAGACGGGTATCTGTGCTCGCGATGCAGTACCAAAGTGTGCAGTCTGCCGAGTGAATGTCCTGTGTGTGGGTTGACCCTAATTCTAAGTACACATTTGGCGAGGAGTTATCACCATTTATTCCCTCTGGTTAATTGGCTCGAAGTCCCCTGGTCGAAGGCTTACCGCAGCACTGCTTGCTTCGCCTGTTTGAAGCCATTTCCTCCGATCCCAAAGCTAAATCAACCCCCGATATCAACCATCAGAGACCGTTCGCAAGGGACTGTCCGATCTACTGGCTCAGAAGCGTCGAGCTCCACTGCTGGTACTAGCCGACCTTCTCAACCTGCAGTCCCCTCGCCGACAACAAGTACTAGCAGATATGAGTGTCCTGTCTGCCATAAACACTTCTGTATTGACTGTGATCTCTTTGCGCACGAGGTTGTACATAACTGTCCTGGATGCCAGAGTGCAAAGATGCAGACAAGCTTGATGGGGGAGACGGAGATTCCGGCTCCTGATGGGCGTGAAATACAGGACGAAAGTAACTCGACACAACAGAACGCGGTGGAGAGTCAGAATGGAGATAGGATGAATATTGATTGAAGATTGAGAGCAAACTCGAATTAAACAATCTCCTCAACTGCTGACACCAAATTCCTATGGCATCTTTGCTTTTCAAGCTAGGGCTATCGGGCTCAATGTATTGTTATTTCGCAACCACATTACACACATAAGTCTCGGAATCTGTGTCTAAGGACTGATTGCCCGCTGATCATCGAGGGTCATCACATCACTACATATCTGCAACCAGTTTTCTCGCCTATTCTAAATTGTGCAGCAATCATGTTCTTGTCCGACGAGCGAACAGCCGGGCTGCTGAAGTCGATTCTGACAACACAACATTGGAAGAATGTCGTGCGTGACCTGGTTAATGCTGCTATGGGTGTCAAGTAGGTTAGTATAAAGCAGGCAGTTCTTCTCAAATCGGCGAGCTGTCGAGTGAAGAGTACCTCGTAGCGAGCTTTCGCATCAGTGCGAACTGGAAATGGGGAGGAGGTTGGTGGGACGAGATATGCAGAAGAATAACACGCGCCGCCCACGCGCCTGCCTTCGGAACGGAAAAACGTGGTAACCCTGTCAGACGTGTCCGACGCGCAATATCTGCACTGTCAGACAACTCTGCCGATCGATCCTTCCACCAAAACGACAGGGCAATGGTGGAGTATCAACATCAAATGACAGGTCATGTACCTTTTTGGATGCAGCCCAATAATCTCCATCCCTGGCGAATTGGCGACATGGCAGATTCCTTGCATGCAGACTCAATCACCACCACCAGCGTCCCTGCCACTTCAGATATCGACACATATCTTCAGAAGTCTACAGCGCAGGATCGTACTTCAGCACTCTTGATTGCGACCTACCAATCTATACATTCTAATTCCACAACGGAAGTATACACCCTCACCCTCAAAGGGCTATACGCCTGCATACTGTGATGTTTACAGACATACACATAATCCACTGAACAACGAAGACAACTTTACATCGATGTCGAGAGTGCCTTATGAGACCCAGACCCGTCCTCGCTATATCTCATGGGCATGCTTCATTCTCTACTCACTGTGTGGTCAAGTTGGCTCAGGCAGTGCGATCACCATGATGTTTGCACCCTGAATGGACGTCAAACACCTGCATTGAGCAAAAGATTACTTTTGGCTGAGCAACATGCATGTTAAAAGTTCTAGCTATCGCTTTAGGTACTCCGGGTTAGGCGCGCAATTTTCAGCTAGAGAAATCAGGGGTTCCACGTTTGAGCTCAGTCGAGAAAAGGGACGCCCAAAACCCTTCTTACCGAAGAACATCGAGCGCGCATCAAAGTACCACGCGGATCGGGGGGAGGACATCACTCGAATTGCGGGTTCTGATCCTCCCGTGTCTGGAAGATTGACGGCCTCGGGTGTGCTGAACGGGGTGGCAGGCGGTGCCGTCGTTGACAGAGCCGCGGATACGGAAGACGCCGTTGTTACTTCTTATCAATCCGAGTTGATAACGTTCAGGATGCCATCGAGGCGTCTGGCCTCTGACCAAAATGCAGGCAAGATCGAGCGCACGATGCCGCGAAGATTGAGAGACCATGCTGAAAAACCCCATACCCACCCCAATGCTAAATTGACGTTTGACCTGAGTAATATCAGAAGGAAACTCAACTTCGACAGCAATTCCCTCGCTAATAGCCAGAAGCTTGCCAAACGCCAGAGACGCGACTTTATTGAATGCCGATGTCATCTGACCATCTGGGACAACCGTGACGGTGCCTCAACACTGCCACTCGTCACCGAATCATCTCTCTGTCGGGTGGGCCGCGTGCAAAACGGTAAAGATGGAACATATGTCTCCATAGAACTAGAAGAACCGTTCATCGTCAAGGTGTCAGCGCTCAAAGTTCCCACCAGCTCCCATGAGAGTAAACCAGATCTGGAAATGAGCACCAAGTATTTTCTTGAGGTCAAGATTATACCATGCACTGCTGACACTGAATGGCCTCCTATACCCATAATGGGTGACAGCACCGGTGACCACTTTACCCCGGACCTCAGGAAGCTGGGCGTTGAAGAACTGCAGGGGGCTATTGTCGCAAGATACACCCATCTTCCAACAGCCCCTGACCGAAAGGCTCCGCTCAGTGTGTTTTATCTGTCTGAAGGACGCACCTACCGGACAAAGTACGGCCTTGAGGTTATATCAACTTGGCACAAACCCGAAGTCTCCCCCCCATCTAGCGGCAAGCAGAGTAGGGGGCTGGACATGGACACATTTCGCTTCCAGAAGCCCAAAAAGTTCATTTTGCCTACCAGGACGAGAAAAGAACAGCCACCTTTGCCCGAGGAAGCCACGGAAGAACTGGAAGTACACTATAAGTTTTCGGAAACGATGGTAGGAAGTACAGATGCTGCAGAGCACTTCCGCAATACCGTCGTTCGGGGATACGGCTGTCCAATATGCGTGGGATGGGGCTCCAATAACAGACTGCAGGAACTTCTGTCACATCTAGGATCCGTGCACGCGGAATATGTCTTCTCTCCCTCGAAGCAGCGGCGAGACAGGAAATCAAAGCGGTTGACCCAGCTCGAAATGAAGGTCGAAACTCTCACGGGCAGAAAAAGGGCAGAGAATGACAAGGCCTTTCCGTCAAATAGAGGAGATCGCAGGTCAACAGGGGAAGGGGGCCCTCTACAACCTCTTTTTAGCGGTAATAAGCCTTTCAGCCTTTCTGCACCAGTCAAGGCGGCTCCACGATATCCATTGGCATCCCAGATTCCCGATTTCCGAACGCCTATGCGCAAAAAGGTCAAAGCTATCCGCCTTCGGACAATGTATGATGAGCCCGAACATGTCTGGACCTCCATTACAAATCGACCAGTCTCCCCCAGTGAAGACCCACAGAGTGAAACAGATGATGAGGTGGACAATAGTTGGCAGATTGACTTGCATATGGAGAATCTCGATAACCTCGCTCGCCAGAAAGGTTGGAGCAAAAGCAAGCGCGAATTGACTAAACGTTGGGACCGACACCGGATGGAAGAACAACTCGAGCACTCGCGCTATGTGTCGAACTCTCTGATCAGATTTGCCAGAAAGCACAGAGCATGGCTGAAGAATGGGGATGAGGAGCTGTGGCAGGTCTTCTTTGACTTCTTGGCTGATCTGAAAGAAACCGGCGTTATCGATGATAACGTGGTTTCAGACGTCAACGAGCTAGTTTTTCTAGGTCCTCCGCTCCCCACAGCGCATCAAGAACAGGAGACATGCGAGAACGTCACAGATCATGCAGAAGATGGAACAAGCGCGTCCGAGCAGCAAGAATCAGCCACGGTGAAAGCGAACACTCGAGTCAGTGATATTCCAAGAACCGGAGTCGCCCAAGATGCGGAGCCCGCATCTCAGAGCGCTGAGGCAGCCCATCCACGATCGGTGACTCCTGCAGACGCGCCCAGTCCTGCCGACGAGCAAGATAAGCGAAAGCAAGGAGCTGTAAGGCAACAACGCCGTCCTCCAACGGAATATCACTGCGGAGCCTGCCTACAGCAGATTGAGCGTGCGCACAGAGACACGATTTACTGCACAGCCGAAAACTGCCCCTCGCCCAGCACTAGATATCACAAGGCATGTGCCTGGGACCAGCTGTCGGCCTGGAGAAGAGGTAAATTCCCTCTTGATGGGGGCGTCGACAGTCCTCTTCGAGATTTGAGTCCAGCGGAGGAGCTGAAACTAAAGCACTGGGCATGCAGAGGTTGCACTTTGATGCGTTGGATGATATGGAGATTCACGGGACCGGAGGAGGAGGAAGAAGAAGAGGAGGAGGAGCAGGAGGAGGTAGAAGAACCACCCGTCCCGGCGCCGCGGGTGATTCCAGTCAGACCAAAGAAGAGAGAAGAGGTGCCGCTGCTGAGACTAGCTGCCATGGGTTCCTGGCGGCAGAGGCTGAGGGGAATGGAAGCAGAAGAGGCCAAGGCCAAGGCCAATGCAGAAGACAATGAAGAGGGTAATGGGAAAGGTAAAGAGGTAGTGAGGGACGTGGTGACCCCAGGGGAATGCAGAACCGAGACTCCGAACGAAAATGCCCCGAGCATGCCAATGGACAATAGAGATGGCACTCCCTTTGAGGACAGAATGGACCTTACTACCTGGTACAGCTCAGACATTGCGATTGGGAACGGGGAGGGACCTTCTGGTCTAAACAGAGCGGACACACGGGTCAGAGAGAGATCTCGCACTCCCGCGGATGACAGAGTGGTCACTCCAGGCCGAGGCAGGTCTCGCACTCCTCTTGGAAACAGACCAGGGACTCCCATCAGGAAGAGGCCGGGCACTCCTATCGCGGACAGAATGAGTCTCCCCACACGGGTGAGGATGAGGATGGGCAGTCCCATGCGGACGGGAAATCTGCAATCAAGACTCAAGGCCGCAGGGCCAGGGCTGACGTTGAAGTCCGGGTCCAACGCGCAGGAAAAGGCAAAGGTGGCGGCGAGAATCCTCGCCAAAAACGGGCGAAACGGTCTCTCGAATTTGCGATTTGCCGAGTCGGTGCCTGATTGAGGAGCTTTAAAAGGGTTACAGGGATACAATACAATATATGTTGAGCGTTGGGACATGGAACAATGCAAAAGAAGGTCGGGGATCAAAGACCAGGGGAACCCAAGAAAGGATAGACTGAGATGAGCAATGAGACTACCACCTATTAATACCTCTAGCTAGCCATGGAGTGGACACGACTCTTTTTCTCCCTTATCGGGGACTTTCTTTCTCAAACTTCGTCTCCCGGAATCCATTGCACCGATCCGCTTGTCGAGGGAGAGGGTCGGACTAGAGAAAAGCGACGGAGCGGACGGCCTATGGACCCATGGACCCATGGACCCACGAACCGCTTGCATCAAGAGGCCAAGTCGAGTCAGGATGTGGCTTTCACTGCTATGGCTTGTGGTCGTAATGGGTGGGTGCAACGAATCCTGTGGTGCGCTCTATGCGAAAAAGAATCGCATGGACAGGATCAGGATGGTGACCACAGGGTCTGGGATAGATAGGGAAGAGATACGGTGAGGCAGAATGAGGGGGAAAACGATCGAGTCTCTGTCTGCAGGAAGAAGTATTTTTCGGGGTTTGACTTGTTTTTGAGACTTCCGTACAAGAAACTCTGGGGGAGAAAGCACATCCTGTGGAGCTGTCTTTCTGGCAGCAAATCACCTGTCCCCTGATCGCTTTTCCAAGTCCGCCGTGAGGCAGATGTATTCTGGACTCCAAGGCGCCTGTATCTCTTTTGACCTCCCCAAAGAAATGCTTTCAGTACCGTGTCAGATCACTGACATACAGAAACCAGGTAAATATGGGTTTTGGTGACGGGGAGGTTATGTTTTTTTCTTCTTTGCAGGCGAATCTCCAATATGCCCTCGACCGATGCTTTGGCACCGCGACCGGAATCACACATGTCAAGGTGATTCTTTCCAGGAGAGCTGAAGTGAGATCCTCGCATGGGCTGCCAGCACAGCCATGAACCACTCATATTCCAAGACTCTTCTCGGACGATGCGCAACACCGCAGTCGACCTCAACCTTTCATCTCCTCATCTTCGTCTTCGGGGGCTTCGAAGTCCTCGTCATCGTCGTCGTCATCATCATCCAAATCGTCTCCGGCGTCCTTTGACTTCTGCTCGGCTTCGGCCCAGTCGATCTGCTTGCGGCGAGTCCGGGTTTCGACGATGTTGTCCAGCTCAATCGCTTCCATCTCATCATCTGATTGACAAAGTCAGTTTCGATCGCCTTTCTGGAATGTCGCACGCAGGGGACTGAGATGGAGAAAAGAGACGGGAAATCGATGCGCGATTGCGATCACGAGCGCCGTAGTGTAGAAAGTTTATTCGGAAAGGGGTAGATGGTACCTTCTTCTTCAGCTTCAAGTTGCTAGAACAGAAATCGTGTTAGAGAAGGATCACAACGTGAAGGACTGGTGTCGCCGACGTACCTCTATCTCTTCCTCTTCTTCCTCTTCCTCGTCGTCGATATCATCCTCGTCCAAGAACCCTATTTGCTCCACCGCTTTGCCCTTGCCTTTGCCGGTGTCTGTCACTTCGCTTGCGTCCTTGGGGACAGTCTCGCCGTTTGCCGACATTTTGCAGCGCAGAGGGTACGAGTGAGGAGATTTCAAAGTCGATGGAATAGTAAGGATCAGGGTCTGAAGTGTCAAAACCGTGGGTATTGAGTGTGTAAAAGAGCAAACAATTGTTGGAGGATGGACAATTCAAGTTTGGAGAGTTGCGCGCTTCGCGACAGGTCGCCAAGCAACTGAGTTCGGCTAATCGTTTTGGGATATTCCGATTCACGTGATGGGCTCTCACCAGAACCCCAGACGTGGTACCTGTTCGGACAATCGCCTCCTGTGCTTAGATTCACCTGTCGACGAACCGTTGTTGCTGCGATGGCATGAATCTATAGACTTGAATCACAGACATGCAAACCAGCTCTTGTGGTGAAGTTCACGGGCTTTCAGGTCATTGCAAAGGTGCCCAAACCCTCTTGAAAATCTCAACTTTGCTCTGTTGATGTACTCGCGGTAGCTTCTGAACGTACTACTACATGGTTATTGAACAGGCTCTGGCGACAGATAGGTGCCAATGGCCGGTATGGCCGGAATTTGATGGCTCGATCAGGTGGAATGGTCGGCTACGGTCATTGGTACACTACAAGCATGCTCGGACTGCGGAATATGCTCGACAACACGAGAATCAGAGAGACCTCATTCCCCCCATTGAGATTCAAGCCAACGACGCAGTGAGCGGACTCGCTTCCTCGAGGATGATACCCCCAACTGTGGATCTCCGCGTGCTCGCCTCGTGAAGAGTAAACCGTAGTATTTGTATTTGCCTGTATTTTGTACTTGTAGTATTCCCCAAAGGAATTGACTTTTGTGGCATGATCACTGTGAGAAAATATTGCTGATCTTTTAACCTTACCCTCGAGTTAGGCTCATGGCGGCTACCATAAGAGGGTAACGAGAATGAGATGTGGGAGGGGACGAACGAATGGGAATCCATAGGGCTTGGCCGGGGCGGAAGGACATGGCAGACAGAGTTGCCTCCACAAAATTCTATTCTTTCTAGCACAGTCTACTGGACTGCATTTGCTTGTAGCATGTTCGCTCAGTACCACTTTTTGGCGAGGAGGAAATTTCGAGCGTTGGCAGGGATGTCGAAACGAAGGTAACGGTGGTTGGTTTGGTGGCACGGATACCAAGATGACTCGCATCCCACCAGAAGAAGAAAGAACTGGATGATGTAAATTCCAATGCAGCCAATTTCATCATGTTGGACAGGTTCGCGCAGGAAATGGAAGCATCGTGAAAGATTCCTGACGGGTATCGAAGATGCAAACATCAGGCGACTTTTACCTGGTTGCCCCTCCAATCAGGCCTCGAAACCCACTTCAGCCTTGTGGTCGTAGAATTTGACCGAAAATGATTGTGGTTGGTGGGTTGGCCCATGACGTAACCAGGCCAACTGCGGGACAGCTTCCATGCCTCACCCACCAAAAGGCCACCAGGCGACAACTTCCCCCATCTAGAGTTCCCTATAGCCTAGATGATGAGACAAGGCGCTCAGAGAGAATCGCAGCGATGCATCAGGTAGCATCTCAGCCCACTTCCAGGTACCGCATGCGCCGGCTGGAAGAGGCCGGCAGCTTCGAGTGGGAACCAGTCCTGCAGCTAGAACAGTCACCGTAGTTCCACGCACTTCTTCATGCTTCTACCAACTGCGTCCCGCCCTCGCCTTGGCGAAATTTTGACAACAACCAAATTCCATAAATCTCTGTGATCAGGCTCTGCCTTTCCTCTTTCTCACCATCAGATCACACATTCACGAAGAAATCCCCTCCTAGAACGAAAAGTCTTCTTCAAAAGACTTCTTAATACTCCTTAATTTACCTTCCAACACGCTATCTCATATTCCTCATTTCCTCCAGTCATAATGGCCCCAGCCATCGGTATCGATCTAGGTACTACCTACTCATGTGTGGGCGTCTTCCGAGATGACCGCATCGAGATCATCGCCAACGACCAGGGCAACCGGACTACCCCCTCGTTCGTTGCTTTCACCGACACAGAGCGTCTGATTGGCGATGCCGCAAAGAACCAAGTCGCGATGAACCCCCACAACACCGTCTTTGACGCCAAGCGACTGATTGGTCGTAAATTCAACGACGCCGAAGTTCAAGCCGATATGAAGCACTTCCCCTTCAAGGTTGTTGACAGGGGTGGCAAGCCTGTCATCCAGGTGGAGTTCAAAGGCGAAGAGAAGCTGTTCACACCCGAAGAGATCTCCTCCATGGTCTTGACCAAGATGAGAGAAACTGCGGAGTCATACCTCGGTGGCACAGTCAACAACGCAGTCATTACTGTCCCTGCCTACTTCAACGACTCCCAGCGCCAAGCCACCAAGGATGCTGGTCTGATCGCCGGCCTCAACGTCCTGCGTATCATCAACGAGCCCACTGCTGCCGCCATTGCCTACGGTCTGGACAAGAAGGCTGAGGGCGAGCGCAATGTCCTCATCTTCGACCTTGGTGGTGGTACTTTCGATGTCTCACTCCTGACCATCGAGGAAGGTATCTTCGAAGTCAAGTCTACCGCCGGCGATACTCACCTGGGTGGTGAGGACTTCGACAACCGTCTTGTCAACCACTTCGTAAACGAATTCAAACGCAAGCATAAGCGAGTTAGTATTCCCTCCCCTCCATCCCCCCCCCCCCCCCTTTCATCTTTC
>NW_019173855.1:0-19205 GCF_001646965.1 Fonsecaea nubica | reverse complement strand
CCTAGGGGACGCTTTTAATCGTAGTAAGTGAGCTACGACTGACGGGGGGGTTCCCTCCTGTACGGTCATTTCAGGGAAATTTCTAGCCCTAACCTGACATCCCTGGGCCGTTTTTTCCCTACAGTATTAGTAACTCTAACGGTTGTATAAACTTTTTCGCTAGATGCTTTTTAATATAGTCTTTAAGGAAGTCTTCTTCTTTTTTAGACATTAGGATTAGTCCTCCGTAGTGCGTTAGTTCTTTTCCTTCCTCGAATGGGATTTCGTGGTCCTATGGTTTGTGTTGTAGTAGAGCCGCTTCGCCCTACTGTTATGAATCGGACTAACGCCCGGGGGCGAGTCTGATTTCAAATGGTTCACTAGCGGGGATGAGTAGGATAGGCTTTATAGCGATAGTATCCGGGAACTATAAGGTCCGACTATAACTTAAGTTAACTACGAAGGTCCTATCTACTACTAGGTTACTACGTATATTTATATAGACTTTAATCAACTAATAATAGTTGTATACTATTATGTTCTATCGTATCCTATAGTAGACTTCCACATGCTATAGTATAAGTAGGTCGTGACTCTCCTCCATTAGTTCCGGCACTTCCCTAGTATCTATACTAAGTCGTCGGGATACCTTCCTTCCTAGAGTTGGCTCCTACGGCCATAAGGTCTTGTTTATAACACTTCCCCCTCTTCAGCCTGTTCGCTATCCCTAGCGTACTTAAGGTAGGTCTCCCCCTTCCCTATATCTCTTAATTCCTATCCTCCCTTTCTTTCTTCCTATAGCTAACTATATCTCGTTCGGCTAGTGCCTTATCTCGTCGTCTTCGTCTTACCTCGAAAATTAAGACTCTCGGTTTTCCCACTATAGCTCCTTATCCTTAGTGTCTGAAATCTAACTCTATCTATATCGTCAAGAAGGGCTATACTCGTTGTTCTTGCTATGTACGGAAAAACATGACTTATAGGGGGACCTTCTCCGACGCAGAATTTAACAGCCTAGAACGCCGTAAGTAAGAGCTTTAACGATAATCCGCCGAGGTGCGTAGCTAGTTAACTTCGCTAGCCTATTAAATCTTGTCCGCCTAACGCCTCTAGGTTTCCCTTAAGCGTCAGCTTGATGCTGTCACGGCTAAATAAAGCGAAATAGTGGATCGTGAGGCCCGTGCTTTAGGTGAATTAGAGGGTTTTCCTTCCGACTAGGAGCTTACTATTCTATTAGAGGACTTCTCCTTAGATGACCCTTATTAGACTGCCTTTTCTATTAGTCTTGACGGCGGTACCGATCAACTAGTGTCTTCGAATCGCTCATCTTCCTGATTTAGGGTCTATTTCTTTCCTTTTATTCTCGTACTTATCCTTTTACTAACTCTTCTCTAGGTCCTAGGCGTCTTCTTATTGTTCAGCTTGCCTAGGTATTTTATTAGAGTCTATTCCTTTTCAACTCGTGAGGAGTTTAATAAACCGTAGTCCTAGCTTTACTAAGCTTTCTAGGATCCTTTCGGAGGTCACTCTCTTCCCATCTAGGTCTTTTTACATTTCTCTATAACTATTCTCATTTTATTACTTCTTTAGGTACCTCTAGGTACCGTCTTACGTCTATATCGTTTAGGGTATTACACTTCCCTTAGGCACTCTATTTTACCTCTTCTATATCGTCCCTCTAGCTATCTAGTCCTAGGTCTTCCCAGCCCTAGGGTATATCTATATTTGTCATAGCGCTTATGGTAGTATCAGCCTTTTTTTCTACTATACTAGCTATTAGCTCTCGCTCGATTTTTCTATCGTCCCTTACAGTGTTAATCGATACCTCTGGATTTTCGTTGATTTCGTTTGATGTAGGCATCGCCCCTTTTCGGCGGTACTCTTATCCTCGTGCGTATTAGTCTTCCGATAGGGTCATGACTCCCTTCGTGCTGTTTTCACTAGAGTTAAGTTTCTTTCTTCTGAGGGTATAGCTCTTCCTCTTTCGATATTTCGTGTGTATGTGGAGGGAATGACTCTTCCTCTTTTCGATATTTCGTGTGTATGTAGAGGGAATGACTCTTCCTCTTTTCGATATTTCGTGTGTGTGTAGAGGGAATAACTCTTCCTCTTTTCGATATTTCGTGTGTATGTAGAGGGAATAACTCTTCCTCTTTTCGATATTTCGTGGTGATATATAGAGGGAATGACTCTTCCTCTTTTCGATATTTCGTAGTGATCTCGAAGGAGTGGTGATATACCGTAAGGGCCTCCTTATCTTAGATCCTGTTTCTCCCTTCGAGAACACTAAGTGAATGGGTCCTGTTAGGCCTGAATTATATCCCCTACCTACCCATACTAGAAGGTGGTCAAAGTGTTATAAATTGGACTAACGCCCGGGGGCGAGTCTGATTTTAAATGGTTCACTAGTGGGGATGAGTAGGATAGGCTTTATAGCGATGGTATCCGGGAACTATAAGGTCCGACTATGAACTTAAGTTAACTACGAAGGTCCTATCTACTACTAGGTTACTACGTGTGTTTATATAGACTTTAATCAACTAATAATAGTCGTGTACTATTATATTCTATTGTATCCTATAGTAGACTTCTATATGCTATAGTATAAGTAGGTCGTGACTCTCCTCTATTAGTTCCGGCACTTCCCTAGCATCTATGCCAAGTCGTTAGGATACCTTCCTTCCTGGAGTTGGCTCCTGCGGCCATAAGGTCTTGTTCGTAACACCTGCCTTTCTTTAGTGAGGATTTCGAAGTCTTTATATTCCTCTAGGAGCTCTTCTACGATAGTGCCAGCTAGCGTTCTCTCTAGTAGTCGCACTAAAACTGTCCTTTTTGGGGCCTTTAAGGATGATCGGTCCTCCCTTTCGCCGGTGCTACTATCCGTGATGGTAATTATCTTCGTCCTCTAGTCGATTATAGAGTTATTTCTTTAAAGCTAGTCTATTCCTAAGATTACATCGTATTTCGGGATGTTCGCTATATCTAGCGTAACTCGCTCGTAATAGTCACCTATTATTAATAAGATATTTTTTAACTCCGTTATAACCTATTGTAACTGTCGTCTATCTACCATTCTTAGTAGGTACGGAAGCATCTTTCTTACTTCGTAGTTTCGTGTTTTTTCTACTATACTTATACTTATATAGCTCTAATTAGCTCCTAAATCGATTATAACCTATACTAGGGTCCCTACGAGGTAAGCCGTAAGTACTATATAGTTATTTCCTAGTTTAGTCATCTCTCTTAATTCCAGAGGCTTTCTAACCTTTCGATTATTATTATGACTTCCCCGCCTCTTTAGGTCGTCACTTATAAGTTTTTTAGCTAGTGGATATATCTTTCTTTAATCTATTTATATATCTTATCCTAGTATTCTTCTATAGCGTCGAACATCGCTTACTCTATAAGTGGTATAACCCTATGGTTTAGATCTATATTGTAAACGTATCGATGTTCGTACTTCGTCGAGTATCTATCGGGATTTAGGCAGGAAAAGTCTTCCGCTATGAATTCTCCGCTAAATCTATTGTCGACGATGTCTTTAACGATATAGGGCTAATTTAGGTAGCCGTCTCCGTCTTCACTGTCGATAAACATTATATATATGGTATTTTATTAGTAATGTAAGTGTATCTCGTTCCTCTATAGGTACTCTTATTCTTCGTAAAGTTAGTCGTATACGAGTAGTGTATAGAGTTATCTCGGGATCGGATTTTCAGGATGTCGAGGGTCTATATTCTAATAGTATAGGTGAAATTCGTCTCTTTTCTCGTACTATTCGTTTATATACTAGAGTCTTCTATAATAGTGATCGGGGTCTTCTCTCTCGTTAATGACTCTAATACTTTTTAAGGGTCCGGCTTTTAATGGAATAGGTTCTTCGATTATTCCCCTCGTTCTCTATAGCGACTTCTATTATTCTCTTACTTTAATAATCTTCTTTATTCTACCTTCTAGGAGTCTAATCTATATAGTGTCCGGTTGAGTTAGTTAATGTATATAAGTCTCGTCTCTTTCTAGGTATTCCTTATCCTAACACTACCGTAGCTCTACTTTCTTGATCACTATTTAGGGTAACGCGAAGGGGTGATACGCGATATAGTCGTATACTCCATCGTAGATATACCCTCCTTTACACTATTCTATAACCTAGTAGTTTATCGCGATATTAACCTCCCTTTTATCGGCGTCTAGAATGATATATTATCGGTAATAGATGTCGTCGTGTATCGTAAGTGTCTCGTCTAGTTCGTTGATGATGAACCTCCCGTTACGGTAGTCGTTATATAGGTCGCACCCTACCTTATATCCCGTAGCTGAGTCTACTCCTTTATCTTCGCTTCTAATCGACGGTTGTCTTGATCGAATATACGCTATTATCTTACATTCCTTGTAATTCTAATGAGTATATACTAAGGCGGCGTATCTTTCCTTCGGCCTTTCCTTAACCTCTAATACTATTATATTAAGGCTTTGATGTCTTAGTGGTATAATCGGTATTGTCCGCGCTTCTTCCCCTTTTCCTATATAGGTATATATGTCTAGAATAGTGCATCCTATAGTTTAGTAGATTATATATCGAACGGCTATTAGTTCTTATACGGGCTATTCAAGATCTATAACTAGATGTTTATATTTAGTAATGAACTCGCACTTTTCTTCGTACTAATAGTTTAGTATCTTCTAATACGGGGTGACTAGTATTAACTCCTAGTCGTTATATTTAACTACGATAAATATAGTCGGTTCGTTTGATTCTAGTGCACGTATCATCTAGAACTCATTATTGTTTTCGGTTTCCTTAGGGATGGTGAAAGCTTCCTAGCGCTTTATTCTAATCCTTTTATCCTTTCTAGTTCCCCTCTTTCTTTTTAGGAACCATTCACTTCCTTCTTTCTCTAGATAGTGGATTTAGTAGCTATCGTTATAGTATACCGTCTAGGATAGAACCGAGTATTATTCTTTCTCCTATTCTTCTAAGGTAGCTTCTTCCTTAGGTTCTTGTTTTCCTGATCTACCTATCTCTTCTCGAGATTCTATATCTAGATAGTCCTTCTATACTTCTTTACTCTAGTCGTTAGCTACTATCTAGGCTCCCTATAAAGTATCGGCCTTTATTTCTTTATAACCGGCTATACCGTTATCTATTATATGTAGCGTTAGACTATTTTTGTAGTTTCTTATACGGTGTCCGGATTTTCCGTATTCATAGTGTAATGGGGGAGAAAGGCAAGCTGGAACGTGATTGGTGGAATTAGCCTGTATAATGTACAGGTAGGCACTCTTGATCATTAGTTAGTGGGGACACGGGCATTAGGTCTGAGTTTTCCTTTCTTTTTCCTTAAGTAGAGAAGGACACACCGTAAGACACGGTAGAGAGCAATCAAGTTATCTATCAAGTCATGGAACCTATCTAATCAGGACCTTCTATGTTGTTATTATTGTTATTGAGCGATAGTCGTTACCCCTACCACTATACCCACCGCCGTACGAGTTGATACCTCTAGCTAAGAGCCTCGCCCCAGTTCATTAGTGCCTCCAACAAGATGAAGATTCAACTGCGACGAACGCCTCGAAGAAGGGTATCTCTCTACGAGCGGTGGGACAACCCCAGCACGAAAACCGAACCGAAGATTGATCGAAAACGATTGAAAATAACTATATAACTACACAACTGAACGAAGACGATAGGACCGACAGAACTGAAGAATTGCTTGCCTACTTGCCGAAACCGACTGACTAACTGCCTACTAAAACGGAGAAGCTGGCCATACATGTAGGACCGCTACGCAGAGTGTACTATTAAGTGACTGGCTGAGCATGTTTGTCCCACTGTACAGGGCGGGCTGCGCTAGCTGTTTAAGGAAACCGCTGCTCGGGGTGCCATTAGGGACGCTAGCTGTGTATGTTTGCTGCCACTATGTGGGGTGGATATCAACGACGTTACGACTGCTGAACTGCTTGCCTGAAGAACCAACAGAGATGTACCCTCGAGGGAGGGGAGGGCGTTTAACCCTGACAACCCCTGATGCTGAAGAGCATTCAAATACTAAAACCACTAACAACTGCTTGCGGAATAGCAAGGCTGAGCTACTAAGCTCAGATTACCAGAAGAGGAGGAGTGTAAAGCCACTACCATCGGGAAGTAGAGCCAGAAGACCTACTGGAAATTGCGAGGAAGAAAAGAAAGGAGAACAGAAAAACCCCTGAGAAAAACACCAAAAACAACATTCTATTTGCTTACTATTAGCGTTTAGATTGCATTGGAAAGCCACTACTTTGTTTTCTTTATTTTACAAAAAAAAACACGAAAGACGAGACGAGAACGAAAGATGTCTTCTTCCGGACCATTAAATAGTAAAGGAAAGCCGGGATTATCCCCGATGTCGACTTTGAGCGTTCCAGACTTACCGACACCAAGTTCGCCGATTTCCGCGATACAGACTGCCACCGTGATGTCTATAAGAGAGATACCGTGGAGTTCGGATAGACAGGACAATCTACCATACTTCAACGGTCGGAACGCAACTTCCTTTTTTGAAGAATTTGAAGAACTATACGAATACAATGGCGTAGCGTCTGGCGAAGATCGGGTTCGAAGATCCATTCGTTTCATGTCAAAGATCGAGAAAGATCGCTATAAGGAGCTCGCCGAATATGACGATATAGACTAGACGAAGTTCAAGGAAAAGGTCCTGGAGGAATACAAGGATCGGGACGAAGTACAGCGGATGATGAGCGTTCAATACCTTCAAGCACTTACAAGGCATAGACATAAGAAGTCTCAAAACTTAGATCTATACCTCAGATAATTCCGCAAAGCTACTATACACCTAATCAAGATCGGGGCTGAGACAAATCATACTTACTACCGTCTCTTACTCTCGAGCTTGCCTAAGAACTATGCGGATAAGATTCGAAAGAAGTAGGATCTATCGGATCGGAAACCCGAGAACTCGAACTTCCAAAAGTGTTGGGAACAGGCGAAGCAATTGTAGGACGTAGATAACGAAACCGATAAGTTCACGTAAGGAGTCCATAACGCAGAGTTCCAGGAACTAGCGTATAAACGCGAGACTCGACCTTCAAAGAGAACCGACGAACGTACTGTCGAATCGACCCGAGGAGAATCCGTTGATCGCCGCCCTCGTATGGACAAAGAGGCACTTTCGGTAGTAGATCGACCTCCGACCCCTACCGCGAGTAATAAACGATCTATAGACGAATTAACTAAACTAATGGGAGCACTTACCCTACCCGTATAGACGAGAGATGCAATTACCCCGGAGTTTATAAACCGATTGATCGAAGCGCTGAAAGGAGTGCCTCCCGAAGCTATCTAGCCTTCCCGAGCTCCTCCAATACAAGAACGTTCAGTAAGGTTCGGAGATAAACCTTAATATTACTCTAGACCTTCTACTCGACGAAGTTCGAACTTAAGCGCCAGCGGAGCGAGTTACTTCCTATATGACCAGGCCGGACATGTACTTCGTGAAGATCCCTAGTGGGTCTACTGGAAGTCCGCAGGAGCGTTGCATCTCAATCCGGACTATAGAATCGCCCTTAGAAAGTTTCGCGGAACGGAGCGTCCCTCTCCAGCACTAATGATACCTCCAAAGGAGACAAAACTCGAACGACTGGAATGGATTGCAAGGGAGATCGACGCGAATACCGGAGTTACGTCTGGATGGCCGTATAGTACGAGAGATACCGAAGTGCTACCTCCGTCGGCGAGAATGAATGTGATACGCGGAGCCGGTTCAAGGCCAAATTACGCCGCTCTAGAAGACTTAGAAGACGATTCTCGAGTTTCCGCCGCCGTCGGCATGAGAGGCATTCGGATCGATCAACCATAGGATGCGGCCCATATCGATGCACTAGGAAAGCGTTCGGCACCTCAGTAAGGAGGGCATAGACAGGTAAAACATCCTCGCATTAGAGCCTACCAGCCTCCTGAAGAGAGCCAACGACGGTATACAACGCGCAGGATGCGACCGACAGGAGAAGTAGTGTACGATGGCGCCGAGAATAATTCACCGGAGCCGGAAAGTTCGACCAATCAGAGGCCAGGGATTCGCCTGTACAATGTATAGGAAAACCGATCACGTAACCCTAATTCCGAAGATACCGAAATGGGAGATTTAGCCGAGCCGCCTCAGCAACGTCGGCAACTCCCATCGCGAGCCACAAGGGAAGTACAGTACGGACCTCCTAGTCCCGGACCTCTTAGAAAGGCTCTTTCGCACGACTTAAATAGCGCGGCTAAGATTGTGAACTCTCTCTTAAACCAAGAAGTGCCTATTCGGGTGGGAGACTTACTAGCAACGAAGGAAGTTCGGGATGAGTGGTTCTCTCGAAGGCACTAGCATTATAACGAAAATAAACAAGAACCGATTCATCAAGCGCATGCCCCTCGAGGCGGTAACGCTCGTGCCATCAAGGGCGAAGAAAGTAGAATATCTACTTCGATCGGGGCGGTTCAAGCAAATCCGCCCAGAGACGATCCTATTCACTCACGGTTATACTACAGTAGTTGTCCTTATTTACCTGTAAGAATGAGGGGAACACTAGAAAATTCTCTATTAGACACTAGAGCGGAAATCAATTTGATGACTCTTGCCTTAGTGGAGGAAATGGCCTTATCACGATACATGAGGAAAGCTAAGTTTATCCATAATGCCGTTAGATTCAATGGAGATCGAGAGAAATTCGTGGGAATGATTAAAGACTTCATCGTGAGCATTAGAGGAGTCAATATACTCACTAATGTTTATGTAACGAATGCAATAGATCCTACGTACCGTTTCATTTTAGGAAGGCCATTCTAGAAGGCAGCCAAAGGATCGGTGTGGGAAAAAGACGACGATACTTATATCGTAAGACTGACCGATAGTTTTATCGGGGCACGAGTCCACGTCGTTACAAAGACCGCTCCGGACCTCGACGAAGATCAGAACATATTAACGATGTTTAAGCTTACTTATATAGCGTCTTTAAAAGGTTAGGCGGGTACAAAAGGATAAGGAAGCCCGTACTCGCATCGATAAGGGCTCGGAGCAAACCTAGGGCTCTCGCGCTCGACTTCGCTATCGACGACGATAACAACTTACTATCGGCGACAGACCTCTTTAAAGTGAGCGACGAAGACCTACCGGAGCTGGAATTCGCGGCGAAACCTTTCAATGTCTTTAACGATGGACAAACTATAAAGTCCTCAAGATTAGTCGACGATGAAACATTAAAGCAAGACCTAGAGAACGAGCAAAGACATGAAAGACTCCGAGCCGAGCGGCCCTTAGAAGCTAGAGTGAATACTCTCTATAAGAGGAGGGCGGATAAGGTGAAACCTGTAGACACCGATTAACAGGATAGCTCAACACCTGGAGGATCTCCCTACTAGAGAGCAGAAGCAATTAAAAGAGAGAGGAATACGACGCTGGGGAACCCATACCGATACTCGGAATAGATACACCCAAGACTTATAAAATTTCCTCGTAGAGAGCGCCTGACGGATGAGCACCTAGAAGAGCTGATTATCGGTCCGGACTTGACACCTCTCGAGAAAGAAGTCCTGGTGGAAATTCTATACAACCGAGAAGGCGCGTTAGCCTAGGAGATTAAGGATATTAGGCGGGTTCATCACGATATAGCACCTCCGCAAGTGATTAGAACCGTTCTATATACTCCCTAGCAAGCAAAGAGTTTCCCGGTACCTAAAGCGCTTAAACTAATTGTGATCAAGTTAGTTAAGGACAAGATCTAGTCGCGTTTGTTCGAGTTCGGCCATAGTTCCTATCGAAATCCCTTCTTCCTGGTCAAGAAGAAGAAGCCGGGCCAGTATCGCCTAGTAATTGCAGTATAAAACATCAATGCGGTGACAATAAGAGATGCAAACTTACCTCCTTCGTCGGACGACTTTGCAGAAGAATTCTTAGGGATGTAGATGACTTCCCTACTCGACTAGCTTTCTAGATACGATCAGATCGAGCTCGCAAAAGAAAGCCGAGATCTTACCGCTATTCATACGCCGATTAGATTAGTTCGTTATATTACATTACCTTAAGGAGCGACGAACTCCGTAGCTTAGTTCGTCCGCATTACGAATCGCATCTTACAGGAGCAAATTCCAAGGCGTACGCGACCTTTCTTAGACGATATCGCAGTTAAAGGTCCTAAGACTAACTATAGACAAGAGGAGGTAGTTCCTGGAATGCGCTACTTCGTCCTAGAACATTTGCAAAACTTAGACGAAGTATTAATCGACCTCGAAAGAGCAGGCGCTACCATTGCAGGTCAAAAACTACAGCTTTACATAAACGGAATTGAGGTGGTTAGGTACGTTTATGATCGCGACGGCCGACATCCTTAAGAATCGAAAACAGATAAGATCCGAAACTGGCTAATCCCGACAAACCAGCCGGAACTTCGTGGTTTCCTTAGAATCTACGTATACTATCGTATCTAGATCTTCCATTTTACGATCATTGCTAAGCCCCTATACTTACTACTTCGAAAGAATACACCCTGGATTTAGGGAGTAGCATAGGAAGAAAGTATGAAAGCATTGAAGATTACATTGACATCACCTCCTACCTTAGTCAGCTTAGTTTATAGTCCTAATAGAGGACCGATCATCCTTGCCGTAGACGCTAGCGGACGAGGATGGGGAGCCGTAATCATGCAAGTGGATTCTGTAACAGGAGAACGCAGACCTACGAGGTACGAAAGCGGAATTTGGATCAAAGCCGAGCTTAAGTACGATGCCCTTAAGAGGGAGGCCCGAGCATTGCTTAAAGCACTCAAGAAGTTCAAAAGATGGCTGTATACGGTGCATTTCGTTGTGGAAATAGATACGATAACTCTCGCCGCGCAGCTCAATCGACAATCGACGGACTTACTAGGCGCTGTCGTCAATCAATGGCTAGCTTGGATTCGGAAATTCGATTTCGAGGTTCGACATGTACCAGGCAAGAAGAACGTCGTTGCGGATGCTCTATCTCGTCGCCCACCTACGGAAGAGGATCTGAGAGAGGCTGAAGAAGAAGAAGAGATCGACGACTGGATTGAAGCGAGGATACTCATAGTTCGAGGTCGGCTTCGTCCGATCAAATGGGGTACCTCTCGTCGAGATTTCGCAATAGTTCGGCCGGTGGTAGCGCGCGCAAGGGATAGATCCATGGACCTTCCTAAACCGCGTGTGATCTAGCTTTTCGAAGATGAATATTCCGAAGGTTCGAAACAGATGGCGAAATACCTGCAGGATCAGCAACGCCCTCGGGGCATGAATAACAAGGATTTCAAACAACTACAGAAGAATTCGATGAATTTCTTCGTTCGAGGAGGTCATCTATTCAGAAAGCCGACGGCGAATAGACCGAGCCGCCGGGTGATCGACAACGAAAATGAAAGAAGGAAAATCCTCGAAGCGATGTACGACGACTCCGGACACTTTAGACGTGAGGCGACATACCAGCGAGTGTCTGACCGATACTTCTAGGACGGTCAGTACCGTAACGTCCAAGAGTTTGTCCGGACCTACCTAGAGTGCCAATTCAGAGAAAGTCGGAGGCTGCATAACGAGATGTTCCCTACATCTGTTGATAAACGTTAGGAACAGATTAGTGTGGATTGCACTCCGATGCCAATGTCACAAGGAAAAAGGTACCTCGTCGAAGCAAGAAGCAATATAAGTGGTTAGGTGGAATCGAGGGGTATCGCTTCCGCCAACAGTGCTACAGTTGCAAAGTTTCTATATAAAGAGATCATTTACCGTCATGGACTATTCAGGAGATTAGTCCATAACGGAGGGCCTAAGAACAAAGGCTGGGTAAAAGAGCTTACCGAGAGATATAGGATCAAGCGAGTGATCACTTCTACCTACTATCCTCAAGCGAATGGTTAAGTGGAGGTAGGACACAAGGGGGTGACTAATGCTCTTTCAAAAATGTGTCGGATAGACGGGGGTGGAACGTAGATGAACCATCTTTATGCAGTTCTGTGGGCGGATCGAACGACCGTTAAAGCAGGAACCGGAATGACCCCGTATGAAATTGAGTTCTTAGATAGGCCAATTCTACCAATTGAACTCGAAATCACAACGTGGAATGTCATGAATTAGGGTAAAGTCGTCGATACCGTAGATTTAATCGCGATGAGAGCTCGAGCGCTTAAAAGGCGGGGTAAAGATCTTAAAGAGGCAGCGGCCCGTCTAAATAGGATGAGACGACTCGGAAAGGAATCTTTCGACAAACGCTATAGCCTACATCCCGAACCATTTGAAGAGGGGATGCTAGTTCTCAGCCATAACACTGCTAGATCGATGGATATATCTACAGAGAAGAAATTAGCCTTTCGATGGTTTAGGCCGTTCAAAATCATAGAAGCGAACAAAGAGAAGGGGACGTACACATTAGCCGAGCTCGATGGCGCTCGACTGGGCGGAACCTACTCCGCGAGCCGCCTAAAAAGGTTCTATTTAAGGCCAACGGACTTCTCGATCGAATTAGCATCATCCTCCGGAGATTCTATAGACGACGAGGAATAGACGGAAACACTTCTCGATCCCCCTTACCTTGAAGGAGTAGAAGATCCTATGGACGGTAACCTCGCGTCCCCAGACCCAGACCCCGACCCGGATCCGATTGAACCCAGCCAACGCCGTAGCCGCCGAATTCATATAAACAAGAATATACGACCTTCTTCGAAGATAGTAGTTAAGGTCCCGCCTGTTACTGAACAGATACGCAGGGAGTATGATAGTTTATTCGTTCTCGGAGAATCTTTCGAGAGTTGAGAAGTTAAGACCCCGGTACTCCGCTATGCGAAGTAGCAGAGGAGGTAACTTCTCAGCTTCTACGCTCATTAAAGAATTGTTTCTTTTCTTCTTTGAACGTTTTATGTTTTTCGTTTTGATTTTACGATTTACTTCGATACTAACTAGGAGAAGGACGTAGGAGAGAAAGGAGGTGTAGGCAAGAAAGCAGCCTTAAAGTCTGCATTTCGTTTCGGTGGACTGCGATACTTCCGGACCTACGACCCCGTTAGCCCTACGACATAGCTAAAGAAAAGAAGGAGGGAGGGATTGAAGCATCGCCGTCTAACTGATAAGTTAACTGAGAGAAAGCGCAGAGTGAGGCGAGATGAAAAATTAAGGTTACGCTAGTGGAATTAGCGCGACTTCTGATTAGTCGAAATTTCCCTATACAATGTACAGGGAAAATAAAGCGCTCTAATTAGTCGAAACGGCGTGACAACTAAACTAGAGGCATTTATAGACTGCTTTCAAATGGCAAGGCCGATGTAGGAGCAGAAAGCAGCGTTTTCGAAGGAAACAGGTGGGCGTTCTATGAAATCATGACTCACGGAGCAAACGAAAGCCGTGACAGAGGAGAAAGCAAATTCAGTCACCCTACCGTCAAACGGCGGCCGATTCGTCACGCACGAATAACGACGACAGTGAGGATTGAAGTAATAGACCTATCGTAGTCAATCACATACTTACATGTGATCGGCTAAGGAGTGAAGAATCTAAGACGTAGGGGCGGAAGTTCGACCGCAGAAATTCCGAAACGCATATGCGCTCAGGAGAGGCTTCTATAAGTATCCGTATCGCACCTTCCAGTCTACCTTCCTTCCTACCTCGATCTCGCGGGTTAATGCGCTACAATTACGATTACCTCGATCTCTCCGGTCTCTTTCGCTACCCTTTTACTCACGATCACCTTCTCTAAAAAGAGATTCTAAAACGCCAATCCAATTTCGACTTGTTCTCCTCCTAAAACCTTTCCTCTCGGCTTTCTCTACGGTACGCCCTCAACTTCTTCATCAAGATGTCCAGAAATCCGCGGGCACTTCAACCGAAACCTCCTACTATCTTACCGAATCCTACCTCGATGTCTACGGTTGGACGAGGCAATCAGTATCGAGCCCCGAACGCGGGAACGATCGACAACCAGCCAGTTCTCACCGTCAAACACCCAGACAACATTCGAGAAGTTTCGATTGAAGATGCAATCGCTACAGTAGACTAGGATAACAAGAGTATAGTCGGAGACTTCTACGGATCCCTCGAGGTGAAATATCGACAGATAGGGGATATTCGTGACTTCATAGCTCAGCGTGTCTACGACCTCACCAAGAACTTACCAAATGCTAAGGAAGCCTTTCGAAAGTGTCCTAGACTCCTCGGCGGAAAAAGAGCGTTCAACACCAGACGGGATCGCCGCGCGGAGATACGCAACAAGTTGCTCTCGGATTACAGTCGGCCGAGCGACATGAAAGTTTTCAATCACAAATGCAAAGAGAAAGACGTCCCTACGCCGAAAGGAGGATTCACGAAACTGCCTGTCTAGACGTCACCAGAATTCTTTAATGAACTCATCATTCCCTACGGGGGAGACACGACTACACTTTTAGAGCAGTACCAATTCGCCAGAAAACACCCTCGCTATTATAACGTAACACCTCTCCACCTACTACAAGAAGCTTCGCACGAGATGGTTGCCCGTCTCGCACGTATTCAAAAAGGGAGACACTTCAATACTACGCCACATCTGATCGCGTCGGATGTCCAAATCGTTCTGGACGGCCACTTACCAGACATAGCCGTACGGGGCGCAGAGTACCACCATCCCGATTGGAAGGAGACCCTTAATCAATACGGTTTAACAGAGGCGGAGAATCTATATTAGTCCGGAGCACTTCCAGCGAACTACGCCAATCTCGTCGCATCTCAAGGGAAACCTAGTCCGGTTGCGCCTCTTGTAATTCAAGGATAAGCTTCTAGAAACACATCTACTCCAGTCGTTCATGGACCGATCACTCATTCCGGCACCGGGAAGTTACCTCCGTCTCAACTCTCGAGCTTTACGGGGTTAGCTAGACCAACGTCAAACTCTACAAGGCGCCACAGCACACAGGTGATCCGACAAAGTCAAGGTTCCGGACAGAATCCTCCTCCTAATCCTCCACAGAATGTCTCTCGAAAGTCCTCTCAAGGATCTAAAAAGGATTCTCCTCAAGATCCCCCTCAGAACTCTCAACAACGCACTACTCCGAAGCCGCCTACCACGCCAACTCCGCTCGCTCCGGTTACTGTACGTCCGTAGGAAGGATCTCTTCCGATGCGGTCTAATTCAACAGAAATGAAACAAGGGACCCTAATACAGCTTATGCGGCCAGGAGAATCACGTCCTGCCCTTAGGAGTCGAGAATAGATAGAACAGATGAAGGCCAACCCAATCGACATTTCTAGGGTATCGAAGCGAGCACGGCCACAGACGACCACGCCAGGTCTGAGTCCGGCCTTCAATCTAAGCGCAAAGAAGCTAAAGGTCTCAGAACTCTTCTATGGAATCGAAGTCGGACAGCAAATTGCAAACTAGGGAATGCGCGTCGCGAGTCCCTCTAGCGCTATTCCTCCACCACAGGCACTCGGAAGCAACCCTCCTCAGAACCTACCAAATCCAATTCCAAACCCTAGAAGTCCGGTAATATTCGCGTAGGATATAGTCAACCGATATATTATACAGACCAATTACGGAAGGGATGCGCCACTAGTCAGCGATGAAGATATTCAGCGATACCACGAATTCGGAGCCGAGAAGATGATCGATGCACTAAGTCTACTTACTAGATTTATGCCAGGACGATATCCAAGCGCATACCTCCATATAGCCGAAAGAGGAATCATAAAGCATCTAGAAGGGCTAGAGCGTATAGCTGCCCAGCATGAAGATCCCATGAAGCGCCTCGATCAATTGATCAAACAGTAGGAAGAAAAGCTCGGAACCGAACATTATTAGGTCTTACCGGGACATCCTAACTACCGTACCATCAGCGTCAGCAGTGAAACCATCCAAAGTGTAGTCCTGAGTTCCGATCGAGATGGTTAGGTAAGCAGTTCCTTCATCGACGCTGCGATTACTGCCCTCCGGAAGGAATCCAATGTGAAATACTCAGTAATTTCAAGTCCAGCATTCAACTTTTGGGTCACTCAAAGCAAGAACCAAGGAAAGTTAGCTGACTTTCGATATTGGGGAGACGTCAACGACTGTTCAAGACGGATTATAATCGTCAACGATAGTCTACAGGGAAGAGGATACCATTGGCTCCTCTTTATGGCGGACGAAACTACTCAGTCATACTTAGTTATCAACTCGAAGCCTTATCTCTCAACTGGAGCGAGGGAAATGCTCGGTTTCTTCATCCAATGGCTGAAAGAGCGTGTTTTCAGCATACCGCCGCGAGAGATCACTCTAGTGTCCAACTTTCAAAACGACACTAATAGCTATAGACTGTGGGCGATTAGAAACGCGGAGGCAATCCTCAATGCTAAAACTTACGAGACCGCACGCCTCCAATCAGCACTATCCGCTATTCAAGTGGACATCGAAGATCGCTTTGACATTACACACCATATCTTTCGAATGATTAGACGAGACACAAAGCGAGTGAATGAATCAACGAAGTCGGAGCTCCCCAGCCCGAAGGGATTGGACGAGAGACAGGTCGATAACCTCGCAAAGATGTTGAAAGGTATCAAGAAGAACTGAGAGAGCTTGTGACATCACTAGGACTCAGACCTTAAGCGAGGGCGTCAAGGAAGCGAGTGACAATAGGAGGGATATAATGGGGGAGAAAGGCAAGCTGGAACGTGATTGGTGGAATTAGCCTGTACAATGTACAGGTAGGCACTCTTGATCATTAGTTAGTGGGGACACGGGCATTAGGTCTGAGTTTTCCTTTCTTTTTCCTTAAGTAGAGAAGGACACACCGTAAGACACGGTAGAGAGCAATCAAGTTATCTATCAAGTCATGGAACCTATCTAATCAGGACCTTCTATGTTGTTGTTATTGTTATTGAGCGATAGTCGTTACCCCTACCACTATGCCCACCGCCGTACGAGTTGATACCTCTGGCTAAGAGCCTCGCCCCAGTTCATTAGGTTCGCTGAGCTAGCGGTAGCGGGCCTCATCCTCTTTTATAGCGCTCTCTAAGCCGGCGGTAAGTATCTAAGCTACGTTAGGACTGGATTAACTACGGTCATAACCGGCGCTACCGATACAGTAACGGCCGCCGAAGCTAGTATCGATCCTACCGAGAGCTAGTGGCCCCGGTATACTAGGTATCTCTCGCTATATAATCTAGTAATCGGGGGCCTTAGCGAAGAAATACTATAGTGTCACCTTACGATACATATACTGCTCTCTCTACTAGCGCCGCGTATCGACGCTATACGCTTCACTAGCGTGTCGCTCTAGCTTCTCTTTACTAGCTCGGAGATGTCTATACGCCTCGGCGGCGCTATAAGCGAAGCCCTCGCGGAACTGCAGCCCGTGGATAAATGAGCTATAATCCGATGGACGAGTTACCTCGGCCGCCACGTTCTGTACTATCACCTAGCTAGCGATCTTTTTAGCTAGCTTACCTTTAACACTATGCCTCCGCTTGAGATATTCGCTTAGATTCGAGCCTAGCGTATAGTATATCTAGTGGACGGTATAGAGAATAACCCCGAACTCTGAGAGTGGCCGTAGCTATTAAACTAGCGGTGTCGGGGCGGGCTACGACGTACTTCCACCGGTATCTAGTACATTATCATCTACTACCGACCCGCGTCTTAGGTCTAGGGAGTCGAAATTAAGCTCGGACGGCCCCTCGGGCATCCTAAATAAGTTACAACCCTCAAAACAATAGATGATTGATAGTATAGGGTAATATAGCGAAATTCTTCACTCTTATAACTAGACGCGAAAGTGATAGGGGATAACTAAGAGTTTTTGTTAGTAGACGTATCACCCGTAGATTGATAACCTAACCCCTTATACTAAGACCTATTTTATATGTAGACGGGTCACCCAGCCAGACTAGAATAGAGTTAGGTTCGCCGAGCTGTTGATAGCGAGCCTTATCCTCTTGAATGGCGCTACTAAAACGAGTGGCTAGAGACTAGGCTACATTACGGCTGGGCTAGCTAGTACGGTGGAGAGTGCTACCACGAGCTGTACTAGGTGCTATTGTGGGAGTGCTGGAGGCGCCGAGAGCACTAGGGACTGCTCGCCTCAGGGTACTAGAGATCTCATTCTGTATAATATAATACCGTTTAGTCGGGGCTTAGGCGAAAAGACACTATAGTATAACTTTCTTGTACATTTACTTCTCCTCCTGCCGGCGTCGGCTATCGACCTTATACTCTATACTATAGTATCGTTATATATTCTACCGACTAACATAGCGAGCCTTATAAGAGTCGATATTACAGTATTAGCCCTTAAAAAACTGGAGCCCATGAATAAACGGACTACTATCGGGCGGGTAGGTCACCTTAGCGGCGATATTTTACGTCGCTAGCTACGCCTCAATTTCTCTCGCTCGGACGCCGTAATGGGCGTGCTTTCTCTTCAAGTGTTCTCGAAGATTACTACCGCGAGTAAAGCACGATTAGTGCTCGATGCACAGAACCACACCGTACTCAGAGAGCGGTCGTAGCCATAGTACGGGCCGCGGCCGGTCATTTTCAGCGGTCCCCGACACCCTTTCGTTAATGAACGACCCGCGCGATGGAGATAACGACTCTAAATTAAGCTAAGATGGGCTTTCGGGTATGCTAAGTAAATCGAAAAGATAATATTTACGACTTTCGAAGATACTATAGTGATATAGCGATATTCGCGATCTAACTGGGGAGTGGAGTGAAGTAAGATGACTAAGAATATTTTGGGTGTGTAGATGACACCCCGTGTAGATGACACCCCAAATTATTTCTTGGCGTAATTTAGTATGTGTAGGGGTCACCCGCACATGCCGGAATAGTGTTAGGCTATAGCGAGTTAGCGATACTACTAGAGGTACTTACGTACTATCGTTATAGCTATAGGATCTCTAATACTACTACTCTAGGTCTCGGAAAAGGCGAGATACTACTTAATAGCCTAGACGAGGATGATAGAGTAGAGTTAAGTCGCGAGGTCGTACTACGCCGTTATCGTCTAGAGGGCGGGATTCTAGAGAACCTTGGGAATAGTATTAAGCTATAGATAGAGGTTCTAGGCGAGAGTTAACGTAAAGGGCGGTACGGCGCGAGTAGGAGGGTCCTAGTGAACTGGGGCGAGGCTCTTAGCCAGAGGTATCAACTCGTACGGCGGTGGGCATAGTGGTAGGGGTAACGACTATCGCTCAATAACAATAACAACAACATAGAAGGTCCTGATTAGATAGGTTCCAT